>NW_026934847.1:0-6270 GCF_032062105.1 Saccostrea cuccullata
TATAGAAAGGTGACCTTGACCCACCACAAATTTACGATCTTCTGTATCAAACTATGGCATATGATTTCTATAAATCAGAAATAAAAATCTTATTATTCTTTTCATCTTGTCCTTTTAAATACGATTATTTTTCGCCAGTAAAGTAACTAAACATGGGGTATTTACAGTTACGACAATATTTGATATCAAATTCATGCACTTTTCAATAAAAAAAGAAAACTTCATTAAATCAAATTTAAATTAGATCGGATTCTTTTTCAAATGTAAAATTTCCTTAGATTATTATGACATCAATTACACTATTCTTTTCGATCCTTTTTTAGAAAGAATAGTTAAATTTCATCAGCTTGATTTCATTCAACTCGTTATATTTTTCTCGGCGTGTCATTCGGTATTTTCTGTGTGTCCTTTATCATTGAAAAACACGAGGTGCATATGCGGAATAAATTATCAGAAAATAAAATACAAAATAAAGAAGACATATACTGACACGCAAAAGAAACGCAACAAGCAGTAATCTACAAATGTTTGATTTTTTTATCTTATGATTTTCAAAAGCGAATAAAGTATGGCTAAACTCATTTTGCAGAACATCAGAGATTTTGTAAAAATGTTAAATGTTTATCTGTTTACTTTACTAAGTAAAATATGACTGTTAAAACACCCCCCTTCCAGCCATTCAAGTAAAACATGCAAGACTGCCCTAAATAACGATTGCAGCTTAACTTCTACGATACAATAGGTTCATTAATATCGAGATCTGAGCGAAGGAATAATTCTTTGACATTTTTAAATTCCCGTTTTTCAGATGATTAGGTCGAATTTTCTCTAACTTAGAGCAGTGTAGCCACCCCTGGACTTCCGGTACAAGGACTGTCTTTAATGCATATGATACGTTAGACCCTGTTTTTTTTTTAACTTTAAACAATATTTATTCAGTAAACTGAATAGATTGGGCAACAGGCTTAAGCCTATAAATACCCTCTCTATATAACAGGTCAAAGTAACAATACAATGAACAGAGTATATATTTACAATTCATATTAAGATATGAGTGCTCACATACGCATTCAAACACACTCACACACACACCCTCACTCACACACGCAACCACACCCTAGACCCTGTTGAGGCGTAATGTAGTGAAACTTCGCATCAGCAACTCTCCATCACCTTTACATTGAAATTTTCCAGCCAGAGCAATGGAAATGCGTACATAGGCCATTTTCAAGTAACCTTAGCATCGCTACGGGAAAAGGAAGGAGAGTTTATTTTTTGAAATATTGCTAAATTACTTATGATGAACAGTATAAAACCCTTAAAACTCCATAATATTGCCAAATGTTTTGTTCAACATGCAATTTTTGATTTCGCTTAAGCAGACTCAAACTTGACTTCCGGTTATGGTATGGAAATCGTTCAAGCGTTAAATTACCGATGTTTACCAAATTGAAGATATTCATAATTTTAAGATACAAATTTTTTACTTTACATAATTATTTCCCTCTAAAGTAGGGTGTTGCGTTTCTTTTGCGTGTCAGTATATATACAGTCATTATCAAAGTAAGATAACTCTTATCACAATCTCTTTCTAAGATTACAACTCTGAATGAAAACTTGGAAAGAAGTGATAAAATGTTCTTTAATTACTCAAAACAGATCTAGAATGGTTCCTGTCCTAGGTCAGAGAGGACCAAAATCTGATTTCAATTCTTATAAATAATTTTTTTTACAACGTATGGACTTTATGATTTTTAATACCTGCATAAAGTATATGAGTACAATATATGTAATTATAATAAAATGCTTAAAATGATTTATTTTGGGGGGAATCTTTAATAGCGTAGGGCATATTTGTCTATAGACAATGTTGTAGTCAAATGTAAATAACATTTTAATCCATTAAGGAATCTTTTAATTTAAATCCGGCGACAAGATGTTGCAAACACTATTGAAATAATGACCACTATTGAAATAAATATTTCAATGGTGGTTGAGAGTGCATTTCAATAACAAATATAGGTTGCAACCACTATTGAAATACGACCTCTATTGAAATAATTATTTCAGTAGTGGTTGAGAGTGCATTTCAATAAGAAACATAGGTTGTAACCACTATTGAAATACGACGAATATTGAAATAATTATTTCAATAGTGGTTGAGTGCATCTCAATACCAAAGATAGGTTGCAACCACTATTGAAACAATGTTCACTTTTGAAATAAAGATCTCAGTAGTGGTTCTGATTGCATTTCAAAACATAAACAAGTTTCAACCACTATTAAAATAATATTCACTACTGAATTAAAGTTTTCAATAGCGATTGAAATAATGATTTCAAAAGTGATTTAAATAATATTTTGATAGTTGCTGATGATTTACCCAATACTTAAACAACATTACAAGACTTATTGTGTTAACTTAACTATTAAATAATATAAGAATTAATTGTTCATTATGTTCTACATTTTTAATTCATTTATTGAGTTACCATTAAAATTACGACTACTTGTGAATGATTATTTTTCAAGAAGTTGAAAATCCGTTTCAAAACACTACCACATTTTAATCACTATTGAAATAACACAAATCATTGTAATAAACCTAATACTAATTTCCCTAGAAATTTAGCTTTTAATGTATTGACGAGTAGACGTTGGATTTACTATCCATATTTGTAGTATAGGTATTTCTATGAATATGAGCGACAATTTAGTTATATTCTATATTCTTTTTATTAAAAATAAAGATATTTCCATCAGAAAGTTTGTACACAAAATTATTTCTTCTATCATCTTTTCAATGTAGTCTAGACATTCTAATTTCTATATCTAGATATATTTATGGTCCTTTCCTTTCAAGATCAATAACAAAAATGTACTTTATATAAAAATTATTTCAAAACTGCATATTTTATAAATTGATTGCATGTTGGTTTTCGCCGATTCGGACAGATTCAGCGGGGGCTTGCTTATAACATTTCCATACATGTTTGAGTTATAGATAGTCAGTTTAATAAATAAGTGTCTGTGTATTAATTGAAATTTCTACAAAAAGGAAAACATTAGCTATCATATTTTAAACTCAATAAATTTGTTTAATGTGTTGGAAAACAGAACGTGTAATTCATCCTTATATTTGTTTTAATAGTTGGGATACTTCTAAAAAGTTTGCATTGTGGATTTGGTATTGAAATCATTGTCAGCGACTATTAAAATAATCATTTTAATATCTTTTGGAATCATTGTTCAAAGCACTATAGAAATCAATATTTCAATCACCTTTAAAATCTATATTTCAATCATTGAAATCTTTATTTCAAAAGTGAAAATTATTTCAATCGTGATTGCAAGCTATCTTTGGTACTAAAATGCACTCAACCACTATTGAAACAAGAGCCCAAGTTCTGACCTGTGGAACTTGCCTCATAACAACCTGTTTAAAAAAAAACTGACATGTATGCTTTTTTTATCTTCAGCTCGGATCGCATAACTGACTTAAATCTTGAGAAAGTATCAGGCTAATTTTCACTTTCATAGATCTATGCGTAAAGCACATTAGGATCGACTCTCATAATTTTGTTGTTAGTTATAGTTGGAACTTAATGTTTGGCAGTCTTCTGTATATTAATTACATGTTCTATATATCACTATATGTATACGATTGTACCGTAGAAAATATAAGATTTTTTTAAAAGCTGAATCATATTTGCCTTACCCATTTTTTAAGTTTTTCAGGTCATGTTTTTATTAGTTATTTCATAATTTGAAATCTGAAAAGAATACTTTAACTATTCATATATTACAGATTTAACATGTACACTGTAAATATCTAGTCGAAATTGTGTTTATACTAGTACTTATATTTATTCTTTCATTCTCCCTCTCCATCTTACATTTTTTAATAAATGAGGACATAATTAAGCAAAGAAAATGCATTTATAGTTGAACATTTTGAAAGTGGATAAATGGTACTCATCATTTACATTGGTTCATGTATACCATACTTTATAAAATTCTTTATGTTGTGTTCATTAATAAAAGCGCAAGCCCCCCCCCCCCTCCCCCTTAATCTGTCTCTCTCTCTCTCTCTCTCTCTCTCTCTCTCTCTCTCTCTCTCTCTCTCTGGTCAGTGTTTTGAAGGCAAAGTTTGGACAAGTAAAATCAATTAAGGTACTCGTATCAAAAATAAATTAATGGAAACTGAAATATTTTTTGTTGCTGATTTAAAAAATTTAGGCTGAACTTAAGCGGTAAAATTGAAAGTGTATTTTTCTTTGTAAACGACCTATCAATAATGAATTAGTTGTGATGTTTTCTCAAAGTCAGCGAATCATAGAACTATTTGAATTCCACTGACAAACTTTTAATGAAAATCAGAAAAGAATGAACTGAAATTTTTCATAAAAAAAGAAAAAATATATATATTAACAACAAAATAAGCACATATATTAGTCAGAACGGCAATACAATACTAAGTCTTTGTGTATAAGTAATGCATGTTTTTATTATGTCGCTACAAGAGAAAATTTATAAAATATTACGTCATCCGTATAAATTTTGCATACTTTGATTACCTGTTAATCCGTAACGGGGCAAGATACACCTGTAATATTTACAAGTTATATTCACCTAACGTTTTACATCTTTTTTCAAGAAAAGTTTTGACATAAGGGGGGTTTTTGCTTGCAACGGCTCATTTAGCGTTTACGATATTTGGCGGGAATTGATTTTTGAACAGTCAAGTAAGCGTAGATTTGATTAAGTGCATTTCTTATTGTTCTTATTAATGTGTATATGTTTTAAAAGACATTATAGCGTTGAACTTAAATTAGCGGATGTTTCTTTCCGCCAAAAATAATACACCGCCAAATGTAATATGTTTACAGTATTCATTTAATTAGGCCACCGTCACCACATATGATCAACATTTGAGTCCATCAATTTTAATTTGACTACGTATACTATTGTAACGAATAAAGAAGGAGTTTAGAAGCACACCACGGCTCAGCGTAATATATATCCGATGCAATACATCGCTGGACATCAATGAAAGTACAGATAGACTTTGTTTTAGCTATAAAGCAGTGTTATCATTCTTTAAATTCGGTATCCAGAAAATGAGGAGGTTATGACACTGGATTCGGTGAACATAGGTCCAGGACCGCTGTCTCGGGAACGAATGAACACTGTATCACCAACATTAACATGAATAATTATAGACCCAGTTGCTGTGTCAAAGTCATTCGCATCTTGTGTATCCTCCACAATACCATATAAAGCTGATCCAGACACTACGATCTCCAGTCTGATATATGTGAGAGGATTAATCAGTGTTTGCCAGATAAACATATAAGTTCCTGACTGAGGACAAGTGAAGATTCCATTCTTTGGGTTGTATCCATTATCGTTATTTGTCAAAACCGTATCATACACGACAGTTTGGTGAGCTGCTGAAATTCGGACACTGCTAGATAGTTTTGCGAAGAAAGATACCTTTCTTTGTAAGTCTTGCACTGAAAAAAGAAATACACTGTATAGTAAAGGACATGTAAAAATAAGAATGAGAGAGAGAGAGAGAGAGAGAGAGAGAGAGAGAGAGAGAGAGAGAGAGAGAGAGAGAGAAATGTAAATACCTGATCCTGACATCTTGGAAATATTGCTGTATATAGCTTGTACCTCTAGGTTGTACTTTGAGGAAAGGCTGGAGAAGTCCGACATTGTTCTTTGCAATAAGGCAGTAATATTGTTGATGGTCAGGTTGACATTTTGAGATCGTTGTAGGATTTCCAAATTGTCCCTTGATACATTATTTTGAAATTCTCTTTGCTGCAATTCAATCTGATTAATGCTCAGTAGAGTGCCATGAAATTTGGTGTTAATATCCCTTACGGTCTGTTCTAAAATGAAACGATCTCGCTTTTCTTCCGCCAGCTGTTTTTCGAGTGTTTCAATTCGACCTAAAACTTCGATTCCAGAGGCATTGCCGATCATATGATGTTCTTTGTCACCAAGTAAAAGTCCATCTGATCCATAACATAGCAAACTGACGAGATACAAAAGTTTCAACATTATGAGGATAAGAAGTGGTGTGAATTCCCTCTACATTTGATGCACGATTTATATACACATCTAATCCCTCTTAATCTACTTTAATAAATTGTATAAAAGAATTTCGTGAAACCTCTTGAATTCTTTCAACAAATGGCTAAAGAAAATGATTGATTGTATGTTGTCTAAGTTTCCTCTCGAAAACTTTTCACTTATATG
>NW_026934848.1:0-61099 GCF_032062105.1 Saccostrea cuccullata
TTGTTATTTTAAAAATCTAAGCAGACATGGGTTGTTATTAATATATATAGTTGTTTTTATACGAAAGATTATTATGGAACAATTTCAGTTAAATATATGTCCTGGTATAGTCGTGGACGTCACAGCCAGTTAACCATAAAACAATGAACTTAACATATGGATTCGTAAACTGTATTGAATTTGTGTTCATGTTAAGGTGGTAAAGGGCTACAAATTAATGAAAAACAATCATAGGAATTTTTACAAAGAATCTTAATAAACAATGTTATTTACACAATTCAGCTATGTATTTATATAATACTGCACGATAAAAAATACTGCGTGTGTATGAAACACCCATAAACATACACAGAAATTCGCTTTTTCAATTTATCACGAAAGCAAAATATTTGCAGACAACGTACATGAAATAATGTGAATTCCAGCATGTTCCAACAATCTCAATTTTATTAGGCATAGTTAACAATAAGTTCATTTACCTGATGCTAATAAGCATTCACAACAGACTAAATTTGATGCAAAAATATATAAACAAAGTAAAAACTTACACTGTAGTAGGCCAAATTTCACATGACAATGCTTGAAAATGTTTTACCACCTGGATGGAAATATTAAACAAACCTTTTTTCAGGTACATGTTAATTCGACCCAAAATTATTCGTATGAAAAGCACCACACTCCCCGTATGAATGTAAATAAAAATCAGTGCAAAAAATCTTAAACAAAGTGTCAGTTTCACTAAATATACATTCTCTATATCAAATGAATATTGTCAATACAAAGACACACGATGTACAATCTCTGTTACTGATCTAATATTCAAAGATATTTTTACTTTAAACATATTTTGTTGAGTATTTCAATAAGGATTGGGCAACAGGCAGTGCCTATGTACACCCTCTATTTTTCCATCTTTCACAGTATTCACTTGAACCTTACGAAACAGTTGTCCTCACTTGGAAATGTTTTCACTACGATTGACAACGGCCATTGATTTCTAGCGCAGTTTGCATCGTTGAAAAGAACTTTGGCACATTCGCTGACATAGGGTTTATCAGATTTCCATTTCCGACGTGGTTGAAGATATTCACATTTCAGGCGAGACAAGAAAGTATTAGCTAAACCCTGTACGCGTTTCCACTCGCTCTTCAGAATGTCCTTTGAACTGATTGACCCAATACTTGTAGTATCCAACATCATACTTGTGAGACTTCTGCGTGAGTAATAGCGATGGTGATAGTATGGTGGGGTTATTCGGATCAAACGATACGGAATTCAGAGGTCGGGCATTAACAATGGCTGATACTTCAGCCATTAGAGTGTTCAACAGATCATGAACCAAGTTATGCTGGTTAGACGACATCGAGTAATGAATACTCTTCACAACCCCAGTCAGTCGTTCCCATGCTTCATCATAATATGCAGAATATGGTGGGTTGAATATCCACTTCGAGTTGGATGAAATTAGCAGATAAGGGATCTCTGCATAGATTCATCTTCAATATCGACGTTTGACTGCAGATCAGAGTGAGATCGATGTTTGACCTGTTGCAATGCTGGATCCATAACGTCATAACCACCGGTATATCTTATTGAGGTCGTTGACAATGGATAGAAATTAAATGCGGATAGACGAAATCTGCATCATGATATGTCAAAAAACAGTAATATATAACAAAACATTTCTTAACGGTGTTCTAGGGCAAAATGCATTTTGTCGGCCCCTTAAAAAACTATTTGGTCCGAGAAAATACGTACTCCATTTGAACTCGGTCAATAAATGTATACTGTTTCTTGATTTTCGTATTAACCAGTTGTATACACATGTAAAACATCAATATCTGTGTAAATATATTTATGGGTTTACCAGCGAATCTGAGTTAAACAAGACTTTCATCAGATTTAATTAAATTCATTGTCTTAGTATATGTAGTTCCGTAGGGTAAGTCTAAGAGGTGAAAAATTTACAGACAAAAAATGGTTGCTGGAAATACTTTTAAAAATGTACTAATTCTAAAAATGGTTTAGCGTGATTACATTCGTAAAATAATGTTTTTTTACTCTCAATATTCGATTAACAGAAGATAGCCTTTCCATTTGATAAACCCATTTTGCTTATTTTTTCTGCAGTGTATACATGTAAGATGTAATGCAAACATTTACATTCTACTTGTTCGAGTGAAATAAAAGGAAACTTGTTAAACACGATTGTGATTTAAAAAAAAATGATAACAGTGACAATAATATTATTTATGCATAAAAAAAATAAAATAAGAAAAACGATAGTTCCGAAAAAAGGCAAAATGCGAAAATAATCAAAACGCCAAGGGACTGATGCAAGTTTTCGACAAAGAGTAGATGATTAAAATTAAATATATTGAAATAAAAAAATAAAGTCGGGCTTACGTTAGACCACTTTTTGTATTTATGCAGACAAAAAAGAAGTCTATAAAATTTTTTTATGTCAGAAAAAAACTATGCATTATATAACAGGAAACATATTGGGATAAGTACACTATTCAAAAACAAATTTCCATAATTCGGATGCTGGGCTAATATAAAACGAACAACTGTGCAATATATTCAATGGACTAACTTTGGGTTAATCTAAAATTTCACTTTACAAATATTTGCCTTTTCCCAAATGGATTTTTGTAAAAATCAATAAAGTGAAATATAACTTATTTCATCGAGCCTAACTTTAACATTACATGATTATTTACATATATGTCTTTACTATCCCAAAATGCCGATGTTGGAACTGAATAAAATCGCAAGGTACATTGCATCACAGATGATTATGTTATAGCAATTGAAGTATGCAAGAAATTTCAATTCTCTGAATGTTAATTTGGTTTCAATTATTGAAAAGGATAGAGTCGATATGAGTCTTTTATTAATATCGGTTATTCAAGTCAAAAAATACAGAAATCGGTAATACAAGATTATATACAGATGATGGTAACTTTACTTTAAACATGATCAGATTATCTTTTATGTAGTTATATACAGATAAGATAATGCTATCTTTTAAACCTTATAAATAACAAGAAATATTTTATTTTCTTTATGTTTAAATGAACATAAAATCTAGGATATCCTTTTGACCACGTTTCGTTGCAATTTCAATAGCCTTGCTCATGACAGCACCATGTTCTACAAGATATTCAACAACTGGAAAGTGTCCACTCTCTACAGCACAACATAGTGGACTGTCATTAGAGAAACTTATCAAATAAATCTCTGCCTCGTACTCTACTAAATATTTAACAATATTGAGATGGCCTTCACTACAAGGACAATGGAGTGGAGGATCACAAATGTCATTGACCTTGTTAACATCTATCTTGTCAATAAGAAATTCTACAACATCTAAATGACCGCCTCCACAAACGGAAGATAGACAACTAGCACCGACAGTCTCCAGATGTCCAGATTTTGATGCGAAGAATAATGGAGTATGTCCGTTTTTGTCACACAGATTGACATTAGCACTATGTTCTACAAGATATTCTACAATACCAAGATGACCTGAACTAGCAGCAGAATGAAGTGCAGGAGGACAATTGTCATCAACTTTATTGATATCCACCTTATCGATTAGATACTCAACAACACTAATCTTACCATTTTTACAGGCGGTAGATAGACACGTGGTATCAACATGTACCTCATGATCACTCTGAATCAAAAGTTTAAAAATATCTAGATTTCCGACACAGGCTGCAAAATGCAATGGGGACAGGTCGTCTTTGTTCAAATGATTGATAACAGCACCGTTTGTAATAAGGTGCTTCACAAGACATGCGTCTCCTGATAGTATAGCTGCAGTGAGAGGAGGGTCCCCATTTGTCGTACACATATTAACATCAGCGCCTTCTTTGATTTATGTCTCGACTACATCGTATCGGCCATAAAAACAAGAATAAAACAAGCATGAATTACATTCTTCATCATACAAATTGACATTTGCTTCTTCTTTAAGCAGAAATTTGACAACGTCAGTACAACCAACAGTAGAAGCAGTCGGTAATGGCCACAAATCCTGATCATCAATGTAATTAATACACTCATGTTTCACACAACTCAATACCAGTTTGACTATATCCAGACTGCTGCTAGAACACGCTGCACTTAAACAAGAGGACTGTGATTTTATATCATTGCCAAACACTACTCCGAAAATGTCCTGATCAATTTTATCAGTGAGATAAACCTTTTCTTCGACAATTTGAATTTTTTCCCTGACAATTTCCATGAGACCAGAGAGTAAACCAACATGTTTATATGCAATTATCCAATTTACAACTCGAGTGTGAGATGTGTCCAAAAAATAAAGCATGAAATTGACTGCAATATCTTCTCTAACTTCTAAAATGTTTTCTAAATGTTCAAAGGTTTGGTCATGAAAAAGTTTTTTGTCTTTTTATTTAAGTGTTTCGCAATCTCGATGTCAAAAAATAAATGCTTAATATCATCATAACTGAATTTTTTCAACGTTTTACAAAATATCGAGATAACTGCTTCGTTTTGTGAAAATTGCCCTATTCTGCTAAACACTTCATAAAGATTGAATCGTTTTATGTCACAAATAATTCGGTCTACCAACACAGGAAAGTGTACAACACCGACAGGAATAAGATTTTCACTACATATTGACCCCTCCTCAACGAATGTTAAAAGGTTGTAAATAGAGGTAGAGGTACAATGTTCAATAAAAAAAAGTCTTGAAAACATCTTCCAAAGTGAACTGCCACTATTTCGAACAAGCTGTCATGAATGAAAGAGTATTTACCATCGGTGTCCTGCATCCGATAAGATCCCACCAATACCTGCATTGCATCTTCAAGTTCTGAATTAAATGTTGACCTGTTTAATCTACAACGTTCATAGACTTCTTTCAGACATTTCCTATCTAAAGACTTTGGAGAGATACAATTATCGTTGATGACACAGTACACCAAGCCTTCATAATGTAGTTTGTTGAGCTTTCGCATCTTATCAAGATCTGAAAATATACACTGGTAGGGATGTAGAAAGAAATTTTCACCCTCAGACTGATATTTTTTTATCAGGCGAAAATAATCTACATAGCAATGGAAACATTGGCAATTTTCTCGGTAGATTTAAATCTTCAAAGTATCTTTTCTGTAAGTGATTTTCTAATATATTTTTCATGCTTTCATCATTGAGCTCATTTTCTTCGTCATCTAAATCGATGACATGATTGATATCTGTAACAAATGTATTTAAAGACTTGGACTCCTTAAAAACAGCAGACCTGCAACTAATGAGTAGTTTAGATCCCGACTCCAATAACCTTAACACATTTTCAAACTGTCTGCTTAGATTGTTAAATAAAGAACTGCGAACGATAGTATTGTTTTCCCGCCAACCTCCAAGTCAATTTTCAAAAGTTAACATATTCGATGAATTTTTATTATTTTTTATAGATAATTATATGAATTTTCATAAAACATTACTTATTTGGGAAAACAAAGAGAGATAACTCTAAAATTTTGGTAAAACTTGTGTTTTTTACTATAGAAATCAATGGAAAACGGAAAATATTTTTAAAACATCTTTCCCCCCCCGTGTCACAAAAATTCCTTTTTACAGGTACAGTAAAACACGTTTAGTACGAACACGGATATAGCGAATTCACGGATATAACGAAGTGTTTCTGGGTCCCCGGCAAAATTCTTAACAAATCTTTGTAAAATTTTACGGTTATAACGAACTCTGATATAACGAATTTACGGATATAGCGAACTGATTTTGAGTCCCGTTGAGGTTAAATAAAATGAATGTTACATCTTTTATAACGAACTTTCAAAGATTTCAAAATTTGAATAATTGAACCGACTTTATTTTCTCTCAGCATTTGTATATAAAATTCAATTCATAATAAAACCTTAGTTATCGAAGGTATGTTTTGTAATATTTGCTTCCCTATATATATATATAACATATTTGATAGTAACACTTGAAGGAAAAAATGCATATTGTGAATTCGCTATATATGGTTAAACGAATTCGTTATACGGATATAACGAATTACGGATATAGCGAATTAAATTAACAGGTCCCCAGGACTTCGCTATAACCGTGTTTTACTGTAATATGGAATGGTATTTCACAAATTCATACCAAAGCTTTTTGTGTGACACGGGGGGAACATATGTTTATTCACAAAAAACGATAAAAATGCTTATTTTCCACCAATTTCAAAGCGATATACAACTGAAACATTATATTTTATTGAAAAATTTATGTTTTATTTATTTGCCTAAAACATAAGAAAAGATATAAGGAACATTTAATCAAATCCAAGACTATTTCAAAATACAGTGATGCTTGAAACTCCGATTTTAATGGAAAAAATTGTCTACCCCCCTTTTTTCAAGAGCTGGAATTATGGATAATTTACTGTTTAGCGCTGGTATTCAGACGATTTATCAATTACCATTGAACTGTTCTTTGTATTAAACAAAGATTTTATGACCAAATTGCTATTCATATTGAATTAAATGGTTCCAAAATGTAGGCGGGAATCGAGAGTTAGCGTGCGCGTTTCTTCATTTCTAGACCATATACGCCTAGCACCTCATCTATAACGAATAATTGCTTTAAATAAAGTTTTCAATAAAGGGTGATCTCTTCAATTGCTGAAACTGGTATGATCTTATATCACTTATGTGCAAATTCTAGAGCGATGTGACGAATGAGGAACTTTTTTCCTCTACCTCCACTACCAGTCACTGTCACGAAAGGCAAGGACTTGAGCTTATCACGAACTGACTGATAAGCAGGAACGTTTGCAAAAAGCTTGTCATCTTCTTTCCACTTTCCTACTTTTCTCTGAAGTTGTTCTGAGCAAGAAACAAAATACCTTTTCACAAGTTTCTGTGTTATTAACATATTAATCAAGCGATTGCCAAATGATAGCCTCGATCATATCTTTGACAGGTTTTTTTCGATAACAGTGGCTTCTTGTACGCATTTTTACATACTTTTTACGATTTAGGATGGAAACCACAGATTCACCACACACCCTAGCCTAACACACATACACCCTCTCCCACACACGAACAGGCACACATCCAAAACACGAACACTCACATTTAACCCCCCCAAACACACTCCCTCTCACACAGAGAATTTAATTCAAATATATTTAACCTTTGCTCCATAAATAGAAACTACCACAGTGCGAAGATGTGAAAGCAAAATGACGCAAAATATAAATAAAATGAAATATGACTTTTCTCGTTTTGATTTCAAAACTTAAAACTCACTACTGAACCATACCTATAGTTTAAGATAATAGAATATGTACCTTTTATGTTCTTTTGTATGTGATCCTCTACGCGTTTTTCTAAGTTTTGAAGTCTTTCTGTCAAAACTGACAGACTTTGTTTAACAGAGGACCGTGCTGAATGATCTAAATCTTTGTTTTGTAGAGAATCTATTTCTCCATCCAATTGACCTCCTTCAAGTCTTTGAATGATCTTAAACCAAAAAAATATATATATCGGCTTTCATTTTATTTGATGTCATCGTATTTCCCGCCTATAACTCTAAAACCTCGAAACAAAACAAGTTTAAATAACAAAAGAGTATGTGATAAAGCTAGATTTTTGGAATGATCACACTAAATATAAATTTAGGTTTGCCATGGAACATATTTTTTTCGTTCTGGACATATTGCCTCCGGCAACAATATGTACCGATGGACAACAATATATGCAGTAAGGATAAAACATATTGTTGTCAACGACATAACTGACATTTTTTTGTTCATAAAAAACAAAAGATGTTCTGCATCACCCTCCCACGTACTGAAATTAATGGATTTACATGCATCCATCACTTAGATCAGGCTCATGATTCGTGATATTTATATGGCAGAGTCCTCAGGTAGTTTAGATTACAATCATGACCCCCGGCTTAAGGTGTAACCATGATTGGGAATCAGAGTGTTAGACAGAAACATATAGAAATGTAAACATTTTTGTCGGTGTAAAGACGAATAATGAGCCCTAGGCTAAAGATGAGACCATAGCGGATCTGGGTGTTAGACAGAAACATATAGAAATACCGGTATTGTTTAAAAATTTCTCCTAATAAACTTAAGTCAATGATTAGTCAAAATTTGCAAGTGACATGTAATAGTAAACAGCAGAACTGACGCCAATGTCAAGATGTACAAAACGGCAATATATACCGTCACAAGGTTCATTCATCAATACTGCACCTTGGGGAAAAAGTGTTTCTTCTAATGTTTTTTTTAACAATTTTTTATTTTATTGTCAATCTCTCTTTAATGTTTATCTTTATGTCACACTGTACAAATTTTATAAGGATGAATAATGCAAGTATAATACATCACAGAAGTTGAACTACATTGTGTTGTATCTTCGCAGTATACACAGGGAAACGGTTTATAATATATTCATGTGATTATCTTTTTATTTGAAAATTATGTGAAAATCATATAAAAACTGTATGAATATATTTTCATGTGATTATTGTGTGAATGTAAGTTTATATGATATTCACACAAATCTTTTTTTAAACTTTCATCTGAACTTTAATTTTTATGCGATATGCTCTTCATGTAAAATTCATACAAAATTTGTGTCGAAATCACATGAAATTTTCACATAAATTTCACATGTCTTGTTTTTCTCTACAATATTTTGTTTACAATTTGGTCTCATAGGATCTGCTATTTTTTGAATTCATATTAATTTTATGATTCTGTCAAAATATTTCTTTTGTAGTGAGAAGAAGCCATTCTTCATGAACATTTAAGAAGGAAGAGAAATTCCAATAAAATTTTTATAAAAGCTTTATGTCTCTAACATACTCCGTAAATATAAAGTTTACAAAAAAAAAATTATTTACCTCCTTCAATTTTTTCCACCTCTTTTCAAATTCAGTGTCGCTAATTGACTGAGGACCATGACAAAGTGAGTTTCGACAGATGCGGACTCGTTCCAGGTCGTCAGCCGGTTCTATATCTGTGTCATCTGGAGTTCCTCCCCAATCTTTTCTTGGTTTTCTGACTTTTGTTGGTTTCTTGTGTTGTGAGATGTGTTGTATTTGTATTGTTTCATCTTGTATATTATTAGCAACATTTAGTTTCTTGAACATTCCAGAGTGGTCAACATGTTCGGTCATTTGATCTAGAACATTCTTAAATTTTGTGTATGTCCAGATTGTTCCAGTAATGTCATGTTTTAACAATCTCTAGAATGTTCTAGATTTATATTACTGTATAAATATCCTGTCAATTCGATGCATACATATACTTTGTCGTATAAGCACTATTGAGATATAACTGGGATATATTTTCACTGGGACATTGTGTGCAGCAACGGACACTCTGATGTATGTATTCTTAGATTCTTGCTAAGTTTGTACTTTATGCTTCATATACTTATTATATATTACTGTAAATAAATTATTGTTAAGTTTAAATTGTGTTATTGATCTTTGCTGGCATTTAGGGTAATTCTGACCCATAACACTTGTTAATTTGTACAACAATGATATGTCAACGCTTGTTGATATTACTGTTCCACGTCCTGTAAAACAGAGGCTAATTAGCATAGATAAAGGTTCATTTCTCTCATCTCTCTAAGTGTATACATCATGTAGAATTAGGATTCGAGATAGAAATAATGCTTGTAAACCAAAAAATCAAAGATGAAAAATCTTGAATCATCTTTACCACAAGAAAAGATCACGTAGTAAGGAATAGGTGTAAATCTGCATAATTTTGACTTCTCGGATTGTATTTGATGTTCTTTAACATTTATATTATTTGTAAAGGGATGATAAAAAAAATCTCTTTAAAAAATTCAATCTTCCTACATATTTTTTAATCCTCAAGCTTGAATAAAACAACATGTGTTTAAGCGCAACATTGCTTTAAACTATTGAGAAAGAAGCAAACTCCCCTTATGCACCTGTTTTTTTAGCACGTTCAAATCCTCACCTGGAAAAAGATTCGATATCTGACCATCGTTACAAATCTTTCTCAGTTTCTTTTCATGCCTTTTTGAATGATTCTTTAGTTGAAATGGTGGAATAATAGTATCAAACCACATTCTCACAGCCTTTTCTGCGATACCTATTCCCAGAAAATACCGAAGACAATTGTCCTCTTCTTTGGAAACAAATGACTCATCCTCTGTAAACACAAGAACAAAATTTTGTGTTATTTTCATTGTTTGTGTAATGTATAGGAAATTGTACAATGTGAATGAATAATTTGATCTATTTATTAGAAAATAGCCAAAGCTCGAATACATTAAACACTGCTTTCCATAATGTAAACCTCAGATGTAAGTACGATAGTAGAATGAAAATTTTTAATCTGGTATTAGTTTTAAATGATATTTTTTGAATCATCTTTAACGCAATTAATATAAAAAATATATTTAGAAAATTATAAATCTGTTTTTGTTTTGGTTTAGTTTTATTAGGGTATCATGAACAATTATTTATTCTTAGCCTTCGTACTACACACACCAGTCTCGTTCTCTGAATTTTCTGACTGTATATCTGATGAATCGTCTTCGGATGAGTTCGGTTGTGTAGAATCTACATCTACTTCTGTGTCAGTATTTTGCTGTAATGACTCTCTGTCTGACATAATTGGTTGTATCTAAATATCACAATGAGTCTCCTAAAACATAATTTAACCGATGAACCAAACGTTACATCATGTATAATCCATTCTTACAAAAAATATAAAATTGTAAGAGACTAATAACTAAAAGGTCATTTGGTCACAAATCTCAATTTGGAATCATATCAGCTTCCTTCTTTCTTCAGAAAACAATTATATAAAAAAATTGTGATTTTAAATTTTCATCTTAAAGTTACTTTACGTTTTGAGAATTCACATCTGATTAACACCAGTTCAAGGTTATGCTTTAAAACAGTACTTCTTCAGTTTCTCCTAAACAACAGTAAAATCATCAAATAAAAGATATGGAGATAACGAACAGTATTCAATATCAAAGTCCATAAAACAATACAAAATAGGAGCAGAGCAAACACGGACCTCTGAAACATCAGAGATGGGATCAGGTGCCATGGGAGAATGAGTATCCCCTGCTGACCGGTCACACCCGCCATATGCTCCTTGTCATATTCGGGAAATAACAGAAAAATCCGTTGTCAATTCAGTGTATAAAAAATGGACCATCAATTAGTATGAAAAACGTCAGTCAGCATTTGTCTCAATGATAATTTGTATTTGCTGACAAGGTCATTGTATCGACCATAGAACTTACGAAATGATGACTTTGAATGACACTGTTGATATTCTTGTTTCATCAACTTGCTTGTCAGTAATTTACCTCGTTTTAAAAATTGTTCATACGTAGAACATGCTCTTGCGTATAGAATCAACTGAGATATATATACTCCGTATGCAGGTGAAGAAGGTATATTGCTGCATAAATAAGGGAAGTTGACGTTAGAAAAGTTAAAGTCATCACGTTTATCATATAGCTTGGTTTAGATTACCATTAAGCCTTTTTCAAGTAAAATATTTAAGTATGAACCAGATGTATCAGACTCTGTGGTATCTTTGATCTCCTGCAGCGCACCAGGATATATTGTATCAACGTAGGTGTGGAAATTACTATTGTTAACAGACAATTCGTCGTCGATATATTTAAATGTTGAGTTGAAGGCCACAGCGAGTGTTCTCTTCTTTTCATGTATAAGATTTTGCACAAATTTCGCTTCATATGAATATAAAAATAGGTCTGCTAATAACGGAGCGCAAATATATTTCTAAGGAGTAAGAATAGGGACATGATAGAGCAAACAAACTAAGCAGACTCTTTTGATTCTTTTATTTAATTGGCACATAACAGGTCTACATAAGAAAGGAGAAGAGAATTGTCACTCAATATCTGAATTTGAATCTGAAAAGGGACCTCGATTCACAGACAAGTTTAATTTTATTGCTCCGTAAACGAAGTTTCGGGGGTATATAGTTTTTTTCGTGCCCGTCCGTCTGTCTAGCTGTCTGTCTGTCTGTCTGTTTGTCCGCAAAAACTGTAACATTGTCTTTTGATTTAGTGGAGCTATGACATTCATATTTCACATGTTTATTCCTTGTGACAAGACCTTTCTTTAGGTACCACCAAATTTGACCTTTTTACTTTGACCTTGGACCCACTTTAACAAATTTTTTTAAATTTTAACTTTTCACATCGTCGGAAACCCACGTGTGATTTCGTTTTTACTTATCACCCGTGGGCAAACTCGTTGAAATATCGCCGTAAAATATGCTAATTTGTTGTTTTTAGTCAACCAATAAGAAAGTTGGAACTCTTCAATTTTGAAAAATACGTTTTTTACTTTGCTATTTATGGTAAATATTTTGACGCTCGTTAAAATGTGCGAATTTGATTTAAAACAAGGAAAGTCAATCCGTACAGGTGACTGACAATAATATCCCTCAGATATTATAAAGGAGTACCTCTTTCTAACTGCAAAATGCAGCGGTAAGTGGATTTATCAGCTGTGTTAACTACGCAATGAGTTTTTCATGTTTTTGGCAATACCGAACATGCATACGTAAGGTGAACTGTGATTCGTTGCTTCGGCAAGTTTGCCCACGGGTGATAAGTAAAGACAAGATCACCCATGGGTTTCCGACGATGCTTTGGCCAAGAATTTTGAACGGTAGATACTAGGGCTTTCATACTTCACATATATAATTCTTGTGAAAAGACCAAGGTTACCAAGAACCAAAAACCTTGACCCTCGTCCTTGAACATGGAATTTGACCTACTTTAAAACTACAACCTTGACCATAGTTTTTGAAGGGATAGGACTAGGGCATCCATACTTAACAAATTAAATCCTTGTGGCAAGACCTTTCATTTGATATCAAGAACCTTGACCTTTTGACCTTGGAGTTTGACTTACTTTTTACAAACTTTAATCTTTGCCATAACGTTTGAACAGTAGGGGCTAGAGCTTTTATATTTCAAATTAAATGTGTAATCCTTTTGATAAGACCTTTCATTTGATATCAATAATATTGACCCTTTGACCCTGGCATTAGAGATTGTTCAACTTTTTACAAACTTCAACTTTTGAACTGTTAGGTCCAGCTCTTCCATATTTCCCATATGTAATCTTTGAGACAAGGCCTTTCTTTAGAAACCAACAACCTTGACCCTTTGACTGTGACCGTGAGTCTGTCCTATCTTATAAAATGTAAACCTTGGTCATATCCCTTACACAAGTGTAGCTACGCAGTACAGTTAAGGTGCGCAATGAAAATATCAACTGAATTTTGTATTTAAAAATGTATTCGTAATCGGGATGGCGATTATTTTATAGTACATTATTTATATCGGATAATTGTAATTATGATTAATAACTACATATCGAGGACGATTATATTTTATATTTAGACTAGTCATGTGATGCGGCAGTCACGCGATTTTAGCACATTGACTTGAGTTATTGATGTTACATATAAATATCACTAGTGCAAGGGCATAACCAAGTTAAATTTCCAAGTTTAGTATATAAATCTTTTCAACATGTATCGTAGTTTCTAAAAAGTGCTGCGATCCTGTCTAAATTCTGCAATTTCATTGTTAAAATTATACTTGTATGACCGAATGCTATATTTTTTGCTGGTCAGCGGCATGAAATATTGATGTAATTAAATTGTTTTTAAGATTTCATCAGGATCGCAGCACTTTTCAGATACCTTATTAGTTCTATAGTTGAAATGTAAAAACTTACTTTGATCCATAGAGTGTATGCCCTTGCACTAGATCGATTTATTAAGACCCCCCACATTACACTCCGATGTACTTGCCTACAAATATACGGCAGTCTAAATTAAATACGTAATGTACAGAAAATATATTAATAAAATAGTGAAGAAGACATTAAATTTATTTTATTGGCCCATAGAATATATGTAAATAATATTTTATTTAATTAGAGAATACATATTTTGTTGAGAAAATATTACTTGATCTGTCTCTTACTGCATACAAACTACGTCACGTTATAAGAAATGACGTCATATTGACACGTGTATTGCGATCAGTTACTTGTTTATAACTTGTTATGTGGGAATTAACTAACAACAAAACAACACGCTGTAGTAAGTTTTTATGTAGTTTGATGATTTCTTACTGGTTAAATTAGCAGATAAACTCATTTTGTGGTATTTTAAAGAAATGTTGTATGACGTATATTGTGTATGATGTCATAGTCAAGTTTTCCCGTACAAATTAGGCTCCGCCTCCTTTTTGTAACCTTAACTGTGCTGCGTAGCGTTTTATACTTCGCATTTGTATTTCTTGTGAAAAGGCCTTACTCTTGGTACCAATATATTTAATCTGCATTTGAGAAAAGTTAATTTTCGCTATGTTGTCATACAGTGGCATCAGTGTTTCACAAACACATCATGTTTGATATAATTTTTGCTTCAAAGGAATACAAAAAGAAGTTTGTTAACAAAGGATCAAAATAAATTCTCATGTACTATATAGAATTCTAATAGTTTGGTAGAATACCTGGTCTCCAAAGATTAAAACTCATTTTTTCTCAAGGAACTTTTGCATTCATTAAATATTAACAACATAATAAATCTTTGTAGAATCATGGTATTTTATTTACAAAAGATTTTTTTTTTTTAGAAATTAAAAATTGTGAAAATTTCCGGGCACAACTGATACCCATTTTGTCAGAAAATTGCAAATACTTCTAAACTTACTTAAAAAAAAAACGTTTCCGGCCCTTTAACCTTTTTGTATGACTCTTGTTTCAAATATCAAAAGTACATTCCGATCCAGGACACAAATATAAAACAATGAAAAAAAAAACAATGCCTGACATATACTTCAAACTCTGCTTTACCCTAGGCCTGTTTTGTTTTCAAACATAAATCTTCCATATTCATTACAAAATGGCCGCTATACAAAATGTAACCTTTCTTTCACAAGCAATGAATATTACTGAAAGTAGTTGACCTATAGGGAAAAATGTTTGCTAAATCAAAGATAGATTGCAATAAAAAATCAATGCGGACTAGTTTCAAAATTCAATACAGATATTTTAAGGAAAGAACCAGATGAATGAATAATGAATCATTAAATGTCTGTCTTTTCAATTCCACTACTGTATTAAAAAAACCCTGAGAATCCAACAAAACCCTGAGGAAGTACTGAGTTGTACTGAGGCTACTACTGAGATTCTGAGGTAATCCTGAGAAGCATTGAGGTTTTTCCTGTGCATTCTGTTGTGCTACTGAGGAGCACTGAGGTTAGCACTGTTGCTTCTGTGTAAGTACTGAGGGGCACTGAGGTTTGTCTGAGGGAACTGAGCTGATACTGTGTGATACTGAGGTTTAAACTGAGGCTACTGTGGACATACTGAGAGGCATTGAGGTGTTCAAAACACAAAAATTTGACAATTTGACTTAATTTCCCATGAACTTTAGTCTTAATTTGTCAGCTAATGTAATTCTGTGTATTCTGTAAAGTAAAATTAAATTAAACTAACTGAAAATTTTAATATTCTACGTTCGGCAAAATTGTATTATAAAATTAAATAGAAATTGATATAGAGAAGTCTATTTTATCAAAATATAAATAAAAATCATCGCAAATTAATAAAGTAGGTTTCAATCATTACGATGACCCCGTAGTCACGGGCATCTATCCGCACGTGTCACAAGTGGTGACACATGTAACGAAGACACCTGCTACTGTGTTAGTGTATATTTTGTATATTCTATGTGATTTGGGTGGTTTTCAGTCCAGGGGTAACAATTGGCTGTGTTTAACTGTGTATACACACCACTGGCGTTACATCCTTTCAAAAAGATTTCTGGTCTTCATTAATAAAGGCTGATTAAAACATTTTATAAAATTAATCTAGACAAAAAATATTTATAAAATTATTAATATTCATTCAATGAGGGAATTTTTCTTTTCTATTTTCGGGTTATACTGATTTAACGGGAAATTTCTTAACCCTTAAAAATTAAAGCATTTTTATTTGAATCTAATAAAAATTATTTCTGGTTTTTTTTTTTTTTTTTTTTTTTTTTTTTTTTTTTTTGAATTATAACCTGAGGTTTTTTCACATTGTAATATCAGTCCTGGCGTATCTTAAATTTCCAATCATTGTTTTAATAATGTCTCGAGTACAAGAAGTACTGAATTCACTTTCTATGTTTGAGTTTTCCTCAACTAAAAAGATGATGATATTTTAACACGCAGTTATAATATTGATTAAGGAAATCTACGTTAATGTTTAAATTTAATTAGAATTTTACATCAAGTTTTCTACACATATTAACAAGAATGTCTTGGTGCACATAAATAACATGTTTTCCATCCACAAATTATACAACTTCCTATAACCCCCCCCCCCCCCCCCAGTAAATTCGATGTTACACATTTAAAATACAAAAAGAAAGCTATCAACAAATTACTTACCAATAAAACGTTTAATTGTTAAAGCGTACACTTTTGACCTCAGATTAATCAGGGTTCTCCATGAGCTGTTTTACTGTGTTGCTCCCGACACAGTAAAATTTTCTCCGACACAGTAACGATTCAAATTTAATGCTTGCGACACAGTAAAAAAGTTTGCCGACACAGTAAGATCTGTGAAAATTAGAAAATCTAAACATGAAATCTCTCTAACTTAGTGAGATTTTAATCAAACAATTCTACTTCTTTCAATTTTAAGCGGCGGAGCACTTAATTACTAGGGCTTCACCTTGCATAACCAATTATCTCCTAGACCCTCGCTGGACTTCACGCATGAAGGAACAAAGATAAATAATTTGTAAGGGTTGATTGGTAGTTGCATTAAAATAGATTGAATTATTTTTTTAAATATTTAAACGTGTCTTTTCTAAAGAGCCACGACTCTACAGTAAGATTATTTAAATACTGTACGTAAACCATAAAATCGTACCAAAGTCTCATGTGATTGATGTAAATAAATTGCTTAAAATTTTCAACATGTTCAAATAAGGAACTCGTAAAGTATTTTACTGTTCTGAAGTTTCTTTTTTGTGTAATTCGGTAACACGATCTTGAAAACTAACTAGTACTCACGACAAATTTACTCTAAATAAATGTAGAGTACTTCGACTGTATGGACCAGAATTTCCTCTGCTTATCAGAACATTTACGACCAAACCATTTGTGTTATGAATTACCGATTTTACAAAAAAGGGTGTGCACGTATTCTTTTGTTATTATAATGAATCAGTTTCAGTTGCGAATTTGATCGCAAAAATACCGCGAAATTTTAGTGCTTCGCGTAAACTCTGCAACACAGTAACATTTTAAATGATGGAGAACCCTGTTAATGGAAAATAAAACAAAAGGTGATCTCTATTTTCTTTACCTTCCTGGATTCCTGAAACTATTTTAAGAAAAGAAGTCTCGCAAGAACTTACGTTTTAACAACTTCAATGATGAATCTCTTAACCGAAAAATTTCTCTAGAAACAAGTTTTATTTTTTCGATTACATGCACAATCTGCATAAATGAAAGATACGAGAAATAGTTAAGTGCATGATGCAGTTTTAAAATGTCTTGGATGAAATATGCTCGGTTAAGTATTCCTTCACTGCTACTCTTTCAAACAGTCATGGCCCCGTGGGGATCCGGGTTAGAATAAATAAGTCCTCAGTACCCCTTTGCTTGTCGTAAAAGAGGCGACTAAATGGGGCGGTGCTTCGGATGAGACCGTATAAACCGAGGCCCCGTGTCACAGCAGGTGTGGCACAATAAAGATCCCTCCCTGCTCAAAGGCCGTAAGTGCCGAGCATAGGCCTAAATTTGCAGCCCTTCACCGGCAATGGTGACGTCTCCATATCAGTGAAATATTCTGGAGAGGGACGTTAAACAGTATACAATCAATCAATCAATCATACAATCATGCCTAGACTATTTTGTTCACTGTCAGCACTTTAATGCATTGTAACGACTCTCATCTTTTGTCCTGGTGTTGTCCTCATTTTAATGTTTATTTCTCTCAATATTATGAAAGACATACATTTTGATTTACATCTCAATATAGTGTTTACAAAACATTGAAGCATGTAAGATATATAATAAAACAATATATAACAATTTACTGTCAAGTAATTCCTTAAATCCCAATGTTGTTGGTAATAATTGCTTTTCTGCATGATCTGTGCTATTTTAAAGTGCAGCTATATATACGAGGGTCATTCAAAAAATACGTAGACAATGCTTCTCATCGTCATATGATTATTTCAAGATTATAGATCGATACATTTTCGTAAACATAAACATTTATTTTGTCGACGTGTGAAGTTTCATTCCATTTGATTAAATAGAACTCATGCTAGCTAACATTTAAAGCAGCATGTTTTGTTACCACGGAGCACGGTTAACCAATATTGTAACGTCAACAACAACACAGAGAGTTTGTCAAAAGTATACTTTTTTTTTTTTTTTAATTTCAAACACAGTGTTGAAGTGTCTTCTCCATTCAAAACACATATCCACAACACTTAACACCTAGTTTGCTAACAATTGTTCAAATATAGATTGAATAAGAATGTTGTTTTTTTTTCAAATTCTTTAAATCACTATTATGCAACTCTATTAATTCTGCAACATTGAAGCGCACATCACGCTCAGTGACGTTCTTACTCTTTTAACAATATTTTTAACTTTGACCTGTTTCTTAAAAGACAATCCATCGTCCGATTCAAACTCGCTTTCATTCATAAATTGTATTTTTAATTTAAAACAAATACACAGATTATTTTTCATATAGATCCTGGATTAAAAGGATTTTTTAAGCTTGTAGAAGAAGTTTCCTGAATGTAATGTCTAATTTTATTGCTACTTGCTGCTCCGTGACGTCCTCCAACGTCATGGTTTTTTGCCTTTATCAATCAAGTCCTTGTGTATTAAGAAACTGATATCTTTTAAATGGAGCGAGATATTACATAACATGATTTTATTTTGATTAATACAACAATACTTTATTCAAACATGTAAATTTTATTTCGTTTCAGTTCTATTTATTAGAGGAATAGCTGTAAATACTATAAAGTGAAAATTAGAAAAATACTCAATTTTGGTCGTGCTCCGTGACCCCATTTTTGATGTTCTAAATCCTTGGTAATTTTAATAAATATTAAGATACATTCCAATTTTTTTAATCAATTTAATTGAATCTGTTGTTAAAATATTTGTACCAAATTTGGATATAATATGACGTTAAATAAAAAAGTTAAGACAAAAGTCTACGAACTTTTTGAATGACCCTCGTATAAATTTAAAAAATGTTGTTGCTAGTATATGACCGTTTTAATCAGGTTACCTTGCTAAATTAAAATACACAGTTCTAAGTGACTCACAATACACTATATAGGTGATATAAATATAAACACCACCATGGCCGCTGTATCGATGATAGACTCGCCCTACAAAGTAGATCTGGGGTTTTTTTTGTTTGTTTTTTTTTTGGAATACAACTTGCTTTCATTTTTATACCAAACAATAATGTTGTAAATGAAATCGTTTGCAGTCAAAGTGTAAAAGATGATTCGAATATCCTACATGACTGTACAGTTTTGTACTTTATTTCTTTAGAAAAAAAGATGATATATTTTGAAAATTGCAATTGAATAGGTAACAAATTTGCCTCTTGACTACCACTCTTATTGTAA
Organism: Saccostrea cuccullata; assembly: GCF_032062105.1. Lineage (NCBI taxonomy): Eukaryota > Metazoa > Mollusca > Bivalvia > Ostreida > Ostreidae > Saccostrea > Saccostrea cuccullata. The sequence continues at coordinate 19,748 of NW_026934848.1, forward strand.
ATTAAAATAATTATACTGAAGACAGAACTATGATAGAAAGAAATTAAATAAAGTACAACTGATTAGTGATATTGCCATTTATACCTGCAGCACATTTCAATTCTGTTGTAAATTTCATTCCTTTGATATGTTTAGCGAACAATGAGTTTTAGTAATGGAACCAGGGAATGCTATGCTTGCAAACCTATCTTTACTATTTAGTATCCATTTTCAATGAATGTTTCTTTTACAATGTACAAAAAATGTATCTTTCACATTGTTTATGATTTAATTTTTTTTTTAAAAGATTCGATCATATTCTCTCTGAAAACTACCAATAATAATCTTTTGTTATTTTAATTTTATCCATTTGCATTCTGTCATGTTTATTCCCTTTCAGCAATATAAAGTAGACTTCATGGAAATATTTTTGATATCATACGGTTATTTTATTAGTTTAAATTGTTTAAGATTTACGGCTTTACAATTAAAACACTGATTAATACAACTAAATATTATCAAGAATGGTTTTATGTTAAAATGAAGTACCAATGGAAGCTATTTTCTTAAGTTGGTTTAGTAAAACGACCAATGAACAACACACTTCCGGTTGAATCTTCTCTGATAAGGAATAGAAAGGGGTGGTCGGCTTTAAATATCACTGGCAGATCCGAGACGGAATCGCAGGACGTTGAAATCATATGAACCATAACTGCTGCTGCTTCCGTCCCTTCTTCGTTGACTTCAACGAATGCTTTGTGAATGACGTCAGATACTGAAGTGCCCTCTGGCGGATTATCCATCATGGCGCTAAAGTCTGCTTTATTAGTAAATATGTCGGCGATACCCATTTCTGTTAAAACTTTACTGAGCTCAAACGAACTCTCTAGTTTAAATTTTGGAATAGAGACAATGACACCTTTGTTATACATTGTTTGCGTGATTTCATAAAGAATTTCCGGAGAGAGATGTGATTCTACTTCAGACAACCCATCTATTTTATTTGGTAGGAATATAAGCATACTCAGTTCCCTTCCTTTGTAGGGAAGATTCAACACCTTGCAGTCGAGGGACTCAGAAACAGTTATTTGCCATTCATTCTCTTCCATATGCATCATATCAACCATATCTGTTTCGGTTTCAGAAATGTGAAAATTTTCACGTTCGGTTTTTGATGACTGAAATGACTTTATCCATTCGCCTTTAAAGTGAATAGCATTTGTCAGTACAGTCACGGTCAGATCATTAATCACACCTGGTGGAATCAGATCCTTGATTTTATTATTAGTCTGTTCTTCAACCCATGTGTTAATTCTAGATATTGAACCCTCCGGATTTCCAACAAAGTTTAACAGTTCCAACTCACTATTGTAAAACTCGATAGAGTTTTGTTTGTAGGCCTCTCTGATATCCAATCCGAGTTTGGAAAATATACGGTTCGCAATGGCCAGCTTAGATCCTTCTTTAGATTTTCCCGTCAGAGTGGAATGCAGTTCCTTGTACGCCTTGTGTGGATTGGAAATTCCGGAAAGACCCAAAACCTGTTTGATTTGAGCCTCAGATTCCCCTTTGGTGCCCAGCATGGTTAACATTATGGCGGCCGACACGCTGTCCGGAGAGAGAATCAAATTGTTATTCCCCTCCGACAAAACGTTGTACAGTCTTAATGAAAAGTTTGCAACGGCACCCTCCATTTTGAAAAAGATATCAAAGAGCCAATGTAAACAAGTTGTATACAAATTGCACACTATATGCACATATTCAGTATTCCAATGTCCTTTGTTTCGTATCTGGATGTGGATACCGATCGTGTTTCTTCTCTATCTACAACATACATTGAACAAATTCCCAGCTATAGTTTGACTAAGCGTAGTTTTCTTTTTATAATGTGGATTCCGCATGTGCACAGGTCCTACAAAAAATATTGTTTGAAACCTTTATAAACTATGTTGAAACGCTTACTATGACATCTGATATGGAGCTTACAAAAAATTATTTTTAAATCACTGCTGGCAGTACAGACGACATTTCACAATTTTAAAGTGTAACAAAAATCTGATTGAAATCAGATATTGTCATGTCGTTATTTTTTTTCAAATTTCAGCAGACAAGAGTTGCTAATAGAGATGTTTCTGAATATGAATCGAATCCGAATCTGAAAATGAATCTGAATCGGTGAGATCCCGATCCCGATTCGAAAACTAATAAAAACATTATAAAAAGAATATTTCTTAATTCTTCTTTTTAAAAATGCCCCTGTACTTGTACTAATAAGGAAAATATATAGTGGATGGTGTTTATATTTTTGTCACTGGATGTTTATTGCTATAAATTGGATAAGTCAAATTCTGTAGACTGAATAACAAAAAAAAGACTCCTTTCAATTTATGGGTAAACCTGTTCGAAAATAACCTTATTGTATTTTTCATTAGCTTACTTTATTTGTTCCTTGCAAGAATTGTGTTTTGAACCTTATATTGAGTAAATGCATCTTATATATTTAGACGTATTTTTTTCAACAACGTTATCTTGTGACCGTGCACTTTCTCGCAGCCCATTTTTTTTTTTTTCGAATGCAGATCAATTGATCATCGTCATGCATTCGAAAAATCTGACAGTTTTTCCTTATACAGTGTATTTACATGCTCTTGATTCTGTCAATCCACGAGCTACAAGCCCAGCTTCTTGTCTCTATTTGTCCCGCCCTGCACGTGAATTTCTCAACAGCACCTTTTGATGAACCAGTACATTTATGTAGAAAATAAAGTACATGAACTATTTGTAATTTCATCTCTGACCTGTTGCGTAGCATCGTTTTTGAAAGTGGGGGGGTAGGCAGAGAAAAAAAACTTACTTACCTGAAAGAGTTGACAAGCAAAAAAAAAAATGGGGAAAAGGGGCCCAAAGTCGAGAATCCTATTTCGTGGAAGGGGGGGGGGGGGGGGTAGTAAACTTTTTCTCTGTATCAACTACTTTTAGTACCAATTCTTATACTACATTTTCGGTACATTTCTAAAAATGGAGGGGGCAAACCAGGCTTTCAATTAACATTTCCTATAGCGTAAGTAAGGTTGGGAAAAAAGGGGGGGGGAGGTATGTCCAGTGCACGATGTTTTTTCGATATTGTCGACATCGCTGTAAAAATACCAGTCATCCTAATATCCTAATATACTTAACATGACAATTTAATTCCTTTGTTTATCTCTCTATATATTACATTGTTTAACAATATAACGTCAACATCTTGTTAACATTGCCTTCCCCCTTTTCTGTTGTTTACATCGTTCACATCGTCGACATCGCAATGTTGGTCGATGTCGAGTCGACATCGTGTCAATATTGCCCTTCTTATTTTTCTTGTTTACATCGTTTACATCGTCGACATCGCAATGTTGGTCGATATCGAGTCGACATTGTGTCACCATTGCCCCTCTAATTATTCTTGTTTACACCGTACACATCGTCGACATCGCAATGTTGGTCGATATCGAGTCGACATTGTGTCAACATTGCACTTCTTATTTTCTTGTTTACATCGTTCACATCGTCGACATCGCAATGTTGGTCGACATCCTGTCAACATTGCCCTTCTTATTTTTCTTGTTATATCTTTCACATCGTCGACATTGCAATGTTGGTCGATATCGAGTCGACATGGTATCAACATTGCACTTCTTATTTTCTTGTTTACATCGTTCACATCGTCGACATCGCAATGTTGACCGATATCGAGTCGACATCGTGTCAACATTGCACTTCTTATTTTCTTGTTTACATCGTTCACATCGTCGACATCGCTATGTTGGTCGATATCGAGTCGACATCGTGTCAACATTGCCCTTTTTCAAAATCTTGTTTACATTGTTCACAACGTCGACATCGCTGTGTTGTTCGGTAATTGAATTGATGTTGTGTAAACATTGCATTATTATTATTTTTTTGTTTATATACTTAGTATCCGTGTTTGCCTATATCGAGTCGTCATCATGTCATCATTAATTTTTTTTTGTCTTTTTATCTTTGTTAAATCGTTGACAACACATTTAACGCATAAAATCAAGTTCAGTTCATATTGATAAGGCAATACTAATATAATCTGTTTTCTTTTTACACAATGTCACCAGGGCAATCTTTGCCTCTTATGAGTCCACATCAGGTGTACATCAAGTATGAAGCATGTCTCTTACATTGAACTAAAAAAACCTGATTTCCAACCTTGAAAACAGTGTTTGTTCTCTGTACAGTAGATCTACATGCTAAATAGTTTAAACATTAATTACATCGCGTTGTCAATATACAATGTAGAAATAAAAGCATTTTGGACAATGTAAACGCGATATCGTATCAACATTGTTTACATTGCGATGTCGACGTCGACGATGTCGTCATGTAGAAAAAATAACAATGTAGACGATGTAAACGCGATATCGTATCGACATTGTTTACATTGCGATGTCGACGATGTCGTCATGTAGAAACAATGACAATGTAGACGATGTAAACACGATATTGTATCAACATTGTTAACATTGCGATGTCGACAATATCGAATTGATTAAGGGAACTGGACATGAATGGGGGGGGGGGTCAGCCACCCCCCCCCCCGGATACTACACCCCTGCTGACAAAGACATTGGAAATGCAAATATTGTGAAGTTTACAATGCGAAAATTGATAGAAAGGGTGGGTACTTCCCCACGTCTTCCCCAGGCCAGTTCTCATAGACATTGTATCATATAATTAATTTCGACGTCTTCAAATCAAGAGAGCAGAATTTCAAAGTACCCTCTCTCTTTGTTTATGTTGTTCATTAAATCGTATGCAATAAAGAAAAAAAAATAACCCTTCTCCCCTTCCTTGGGAATCACATACCCCTCGCTGGTTTGCTAGCGCGAACATGTCACCGCCCAAATAACAGAATATCTCGCGATACCCGAATTTGGTCGAAGAGAATTAAAACCCCTTAAACATGCCTATGGGAGTTTATTGATTTGCCACCCCCCTTTCGTCGCCTTCCTTAGCAAAATCCCTGATTTGCCGTTGAAATTTCAAATACACTCCTTATCCCACGAGAAAAAAATGAATCTAGCGAACATTATAAGACTTTTATTTTCAATTAATTTGTAATATCAATAGTTCTATTGCACACTAAAACGTCACGTCGTGTCAAAGGTCATAGGGGAAAAAAATTTACATCCGGGTTCTTATGCCTGTAAATATGATAATCATCGAACGAAGACAGTTTATTATACCCGTTCGTAACACATTAAGCACGGAAATTGAAAAAAAAATAGCAGTCAGATAAAATATGTTCTAAGGTTACTATCAACAGTTCAAGATTATAAAGCTTCATTCAATTTCTTAAATTTGAGCTTGTGAAATAGGTGAGTGGAACGTAACGAAATTGTCTGCTCTCTACTTTCACTTTGCTTTTTTCTCTCTCACACTTGTTATAAATTTGATAGCTACAGATCCTGTAATGCAAAAAATTATTTTTTGCGCATTATTTGGGAAAATTTCCAACCTTGGTAAATTTTATACACCTTTTAACCCTTAATAATCAAATTAAACATCTCTATGTACAAGTGATAAACTCGCTTGAATTGGAATTTTCAGTAATCTCTCACTTAGCACAGACATCTCAAATCAAGCCAGGTTATCGCTTGTAAAAGGCGAATATAAATGGTTAAGAGGTGGATAAAAATTAACAAGTTGGTTTAAGAATGTATCTGCAATTTGGGAGTGAAAGGTAAATGATGTACCATTAAAGATGAAAAGTGGAGAAATTCTCCCAAATACTGCGCAAAAAATCCTGCACTGTAAATAGCACATTTTTTGCATTACGTGATCAGTAGCGTGATGGTCAAAGACTAATATATAAAACCATAACACTACAGTTCTGCATCTAGGACTTTGATTTTTATGCCACAAGCATAATTCATTTACAAGTTTTTACATCACTACACTGCAAAATTCCATGCATTACTCCAGTAGGGATGATCAATTTTGTGTTGAACTGTTGCGGAGGTGAAGCTATAGCTGTAATAATGTAGTCCTCTTCGATTTTTTCAATCACTGCCCCCCCCCCCCCCCCCCCAAAGGGAGAGGGCTACATTATTGCAGCTTGTAGAGCTGTAGTGAAAAATGTATAGCAGCTATAGTGAAAATGTATAGCAATGAACTCTGGCTTCTTTGATTTGATAGAACCTCATGATAGTGTCATGGCTGACAAAGGGTTCAGTAATGTTATGGAAGAGCTAAATCTTTCTCATGCAGATTTGCTTGTTCCACCAGGAAGGCATGGTATTGCAAAGATGACTGCATATGATGTTCAGAAAACAGATAAAATAGCAAATGGAAGAATATATGTCGAACAATCCAAAAGACATATTAATTCTTTCGCTTATTGAAATATGAATTTCTTGTTACAATTTGTCAACATTTATGCGATACAGTGGAATATGCAATCTTTTATCCACCCCTTCCTAGGTATGATTAAAATGTTAAAAAAAATAAGCTATGAGGAATTTTTCTCTTCAGAAACATTTATATTTTAAAATTTTGCTATAACACACATGAAATCAGTATATGACATTGCTTTAATATATAAATTACACATTTGTCAAATGTCAATACATTGTTGACATTGTTAATGTCATTCTCAGAAAGTTCACATTTTATGGTACTTATGTCTAAAGGTAGTACACTAAATATGACAAATAATCTTTTTCCTCAAATTCAGTTTGAAATATCGCCTATCAGACCCATGTAAGAAGATTGTGAAATCAGACATTTGACCTGAGAATGTGTATTTTTTCTAAATTAACAGTCAATCTATTACAAACTTGTGTGATATTGTTTAAAAAGGCAACCCTTTGTTACTTAAATTCAGTAAAATACAGGTATATTAATAGCAGTTTATTTGAGACAAATATTATGTAAAAATAAAACATTTATAGCCCAAAAATGGAAAATTCACAGGTAAATATGCATATTAACCACAATAAAAATGTAGACTCCAACTATTGGAAGATTGACCTTTAGTACTGTTACTTATATAATGGTAAAGGGATGGATCTTGATGCTAGTGTCAGATTGTTCAAATGATGACAACATAGATTTCATGTAGATGAGTATTGTTGGACGTCGATCTGTAAGCAATCCTCCTCAATCATAACTGCTCTGGAAGCATGTGGTTCCTTCCACTTGGCTTGGTGAGGTGGATCAATATCTAGACCTATAATGAAATTTAACACATTATACCAGGCATAAATCATTACTAATTAATTTAACTGCAAAGCACCACCATATGTCATGCTCACCATGCTGTTCAAGTACAAAAGGCAGACTTACATGTAACTTCCCCCATGTCTTTAACACAACACAGCACAGCAAGCCCACACAGATAGAACGTTCTATTGTTAAAATGATACATGTATTGTCCTACGCACCCGATGTGGTGAGGTCTTGTACAGAGAAACAGTTATATTAATTTAACTACAAACTTACACTGTATGAGGCTCAGAACACAGGCTCTGTGAGGGGTACTGGCGGCACACAGAAAGCAATATGGACTAGTTCTGTCAATAGGATGGTAAAACACTTCCTTCAGTGACAGTCACTGGCTCTGGAAGTACTGGTAGGCCTTCCCAACTTTATACCGGTTTAAATGTTTCTTTGCCCTCTTTTTCTGCCTCGTACCTTAATTACCAAAATAATCACTCATATGAAATTATGTGCACAAGTATATATCTTCAGAAGTGATGGGAAAGCAAATGAAACCATAATAAAGCTTGATTACTGATCATACTGTTAAATATTGCAGCTAATTAAATTTATACTTGCTACAAAACCATCTTGATAGTCACATACTGTATTTCTGTATTAAGTGTATTCATAGTTAAAGTTGATATTTATCTTTTTTGTAATGTCTATTAAATAATTTTATTTACTGGATATATACCTCATTAACAACACTGTTAAACTGTTAAATTGGTGATGAAAGTTGATGCCCAATTCTCCATTCCAAGCTTTTAATCTTGCCAGGCAGTGTTCATACACTGATACAGGCCCTAATGTTAACTCGCGAAGCTCATACACTGACATACAGTCAGGTTATGTTTACATTGGTTTATTAATAAAACTGCCGAGTCCTCATGGTCCTATAATTCAGTCTTGTCCTCTGTGTCCATGATGTGGAAAAATTGAGTCAATATATGTGTGTAAAACGTATCAAAAGTCCAGTAAAATATCGAAAAAGGTAACAGTAATTCGCAACATCAACAAGTAGCATCCATATTGTTTACGCTGGTTTTTCCCCTATGACCTTTGACACGCATACATAAATAGGTAAATCAATATGGCGGCTCTCTGTGTGCAATAGAACTATTATATAGTAATACAAATAAAATCATATACTTATTTCTTGCAGGATATTTGTTGATTGGGGGGGGGGCTACACATACATTAATTAATGTTTTTTGGAGGTAACAAGTATTAATTGATATATCAAAGACAAAACATCAGTAATCAAACTCTCAGTGTATGGTTTAGAGTTATATCTATTTTCAAATCGGGATCGGAATCCCTCCGATTCAGATTCGTTTCAGATTCATTTTCAGATTCGGATTCGATTCATATTCAGAAACATCTCTAATAAAAAATAATTGTTGTTTTTAAATGAAAATTGATATAGAATAATTTAAGTAAAATATTTGTGCTGGTATAGTCGTGGACGTCACAGCTAGTTAACCATAAAATAATTAACAACACACATGAGTTCGTAATCTGTATTGCATACAGTATGTGTTCATATTTGTGTGTAAAAGGCTACAAATTAAAGAAAAGCAATCATTAGAATTTTGACAAAGAATCTGAATTAATTAACAATGTTATTTACACAGTTGAGTTTCATATAATTATAATACCGCATGAAAAAAATAATGCTTATGTATGAAACACACATCAAACGTTCAAATACAATGATATGATCCGACATTCACAAGAAATTCGCTTTCTCAAAGTTACCACGTGAGCAATATATTTGCCGTCAATCTACATAAAATTATGTAAATTCTATATCATGTTTCAACAATCTGTATTTTACAAGTAAACAATATGTGCATTTACCTGATGCTAATAAACATTAACAACAGACTAAATTGAATGAAAAAATATATAAACACAGTCAAATCGTACACTGTAGTAGGCCAAACTTCACATTACAATGATAGCGCCTGAGGCAGAAAGATAAAACGGGAGCCAGTCAAAGCGTTCCCAATTAAAACCGTCCCGGTCAAAGCGTTCCCTGATTTTGATCAAAGCGTACCATGATTTTGGTCAAAATGTCCCCAGATTTTGGTCAAAGCGCCCCCTGACATATTTTATAGAAATATGATACTACGAAACCGCCCCCTGATTTTGGTCAAAGCGTCCCTTGATTTTGGTCAAAGCGTCCCCTGACATATTTTTATAGAAAAACGAAGTTTCCAAAGCGCCCCCAAATATTGGTCAAAGCGCCCCCAAATATTGGTCAATGCGTCCCCAAATTTTGGTCAAAGCGCCCCCTGACATAGTTTTAATAGAAAAACAACGTTTGAAGTAACAATTGACCTGGACAAATCAATTCACTTCTTGGAGGTACAGAAACAGTTTCCTTGATACTTACACGGAAACATCCTATGTGCCCTTTTAACAAAAGTTCATGTTCGGTGTCTCCAATATACATCTTGGTAGATGTCACATCTACCAAGCATTTATTCCGCTTGAAGAAATCCAAAACAAGGATACCTTCTGCACTTATATCGGCAACCATTACCTCAAAGTGAAATTCACTTGTTCCGAGACTTATGTGCAGATTGCATTTCCCTTTTACTTTTAACATAGCTCCATCCGCTAGAATGATGTTCTGGGTACGGGAGTAAGTTCATTTCTGTCCTCCTTGGCAATCTTTTTGAAAATAGCGTCTGAAATTATTGTTAAGGTAGCTCCCGTGTCTACCAAGAAATTACATGGTACCTTATTCACAAGTGCATTTACAAAAAGACCGGCTTGTATATCCATTCTGGCTTGTGTGAGGGAACTTGTAGCTCCTTTGGTACCCCGGACATCTTTTTTCGTCCTTTCAGTTTGTTTTACGCTATTGCTTGCTGAAGACCTCTGTACCTGGTTCTTACCTTGGTCACCAGCCACTTTGTTCTTTGCAAAACAGTTCTTTGCTTGGTGTCCTCTTTTTCCGCAGTTGTGACACTTGTATGGAAAATTACTTGCAGAGGGAGGAATTTTCTGCTTGTCATTAGAGTTCTTTTCCTTTGATTTGGCGTCAGCCAATGCCTTCATTTTACGCTCTATCTCCCTAAGAGATGTTCTCAGTTCTTCTCTCAGATCATCTAAATCACCCCGTATATTGCTCTTTGGTTCTTTTATCGTAGCTTTTTCTACTAATGCTCCCCTGGCAAATCCAGCTTCTTGTCTCCTTTGACGCTCAGCCCTACAAAATGCCTCAATTTCTACAGCAAGTCGTATGGCCTCATTAAGTGATTTGGGTCTCGATTGCTGAATTCATAACCTCATGTCAAAATCAGTGAGAGCGTCAACAAACTGATCTTTTGCTATCATTTCAGTCACCTCACATGGAGCTGTGGGGTATGCTATATGAGTCAACCTTCGTATGCTCTCACCTAGCTCAGGCAACGTTTCCTTTGGTTTTTGACGCTTCTCCCGTAACATTGCTCTGTACAGTTCGGTCTGATTGGCTGGGGCAAACCTTGACTCCAGTGCCTCACATAGATCCCGATATGCACATGCATTATCTGGTCGCATATTATCTAATACCGTCTGGGCTTGTCCCCGAAAGGATGCAGCAAGGTACAGTCCCTTCTGTCTCGGGTTCCACATGTTAATGTTACTGCATGCTTCAAAATGCGCCCTATAGTCTATCCATGAACCATTTCCATCAAATGTAGCCGGTTTCATCACAGTCTTCCCAAACTGTTCATTACTTGTGCTTTGGTTCGGCGTTAATTCGGCTTCCCTACTTTGGTATACACTAGCCAGTGGACTACTGTCTTTTGTGAAGCTCCACGTAACACTTGTTGGAGTTGTCGTAGCCTTGGTTTCCGGTAATTCAGAATGTGGCCTAGGTGTTGAAAATCTTTGATAAAATTGATAATCTTTATCAAGAGAGCCCTTGCTCCAAGTGTCTTTGTGCAGGTCATAACTACCATCCTTTGGTCGATCACCTCGTACTTCTGGATTAACAGCGGTATATTTCGGAGTTTCCCATCCTCTGTAGTTAGCCGATGTTGTTCCTGTGTTACGACTGTTTGTACTACTGGTGGGGTAAGACGGACTTAAGTACTTTTGACAAAACTCGTCTGCTGTATCGTCTACGTTTTCCTGCTTCATGTCTACACCCGAGTCTTGGATAACAGAAAATGGGGTTTCCTTGGATTTGTGAATGGACGGTGTAGATCTTAAAGTCTCTAACGTCTCCCTAAGTTTTTGCCTCTTGTCATCTATCTCCTCGAGATCCCCTAAAATTTCTTTTTCCAGTGTCGGTATATTCATCTTAATGATATTACCGGGCTTTTCTTAAACACTTTACGAAACAGCTCTGTATACTGTAAACAGATTCCCAGTACCCTTTATCATGAAACAGAACACGATTCCTGATACAAAGTAACCGACAACACAGGACACAGTACCCTTGAACAAAGTTCTTTCTTCTATATAGGTACAATGTCACGGATCCTAAATTGTACGTGGTACCTTTACGGCACTTGGTCTTTTCTAAACAGCCTACCCCAAACAAGTAACAATTTCAAAAACAACAATTTTCTACAAAGATATTTTTAAATCTAATGAAAATCAAACTAAATTAAATGCCCTATCCCTTGACCGGCTGCCACCAAAATGTAACGTGTAAACTCACTGGGTTCTACAAGGGACAAAGGGTCTTTATTAATATATATGTGTTTTTCCTCTTACTCTATCTGAGTTATTATTGATTGGAACTATGTACAAAATGATTTAAATGGTAGGCCGTGGTTCTGAGCAAGGTAACTTGCACTGTGTTCCTGGAATAGTCAGAGTTCCTATTGTTAATTGAAGTACCAGGTTCTTTCACCCTTATGCAGAATTACTTCGCCCTGGTACCTCACCACAATTCCTCTAGACTGTTCTCTTTACACTAATGCGCTTCTAACCTTTGCTTTATTTTTCCAGTAATGACTTTATTACCTTGCGCTTTCTTCTATCTTCTTCTTCTTATCTGGACAACTGATTCAGTCTGATTCCGTCAGAATAATGCCCAGCAGCTGCGAGCGTCTCATTTATATACCTTTGGATCATTCTATTTACTCAGAGGGGTGAACAGCCCATTTGAAGAGTCCACTTTCCAATATCCCCTCTGAATCGGCTATAGTAGGCATGGCCAAATACGCTACCCATTACAATAATTTCCAGTTCAAAATATGTTAAAAACACTGAGGTGGGGTCAAGATTCAACAGGGTCATTTTTCAACTTGTTGAGGTCATCGGGGATAACAAAAAAAATATTAAGCTGTTGTAAAGGGACTCCGAGTATAAATTCAACGACTCTTGATCTCAATTTTCAACGGAGAAAAACACCCTCGGTTCAATATTCAACGTTGAAAAATGAACCCAGGGTCAATTTTCAACTGGGGGTCAATATTCAACGTTACACCGGCGCTGTGGCTGTTTATTTCATGACGTCCGACAGAGTCAGTGTTTTTAGCTCACCTGAGCCGAAGGCTCAAGTGAGCTTTTCTGATCAAAATTTGTCCGTTGTCTATCGTCGTTGTCGTTGGCGTTGTTGTCGTTGCGTTCGTTGTTGTCGTCGTAAACTTTTCACATTTTCATGTTCTTCTCAAGAACCACTGGACCAATTTCAATCAAACTTGGTACAAAGTATCCTTGGATGAAGGGAAATCAGGTTTGTTCAAATGAAGGGCCAGGCCCTTTTCAAAGAGGAGATAATTATGAATTAGAGAAAAATTAATGGCATTTTTAAAAAAATCTTCATCTCAAGAACCACTGAGCCAGGAAAGATGAAATTCATGTGGAATCATCCTCAGGTAGTGGAGATTCAAATTTGTTCAAATCATGACCTCCGGGGGTAGGGTGGGGCCAAAATGGCCGATCAAAGTTTTACATAGCAATATATAGGAAAAATCTTTAAAAATCTTCTTCTCAAGAACCACCGGGCCAGGAAAGATGAAACTCATGTGGAATCATCCTCAGGTAGTGTAGATTCAAGATTGTTCAAATCATGACCCCCCGGGTTAGGGTGGGGCCAAAATGGGGGATCAAAGTTTTACATAGGAATATAAAGGAAAAATCTTTAAAAATCTTCTTCTCAGGTACCACTGGGTCAGGAAAGATGAAACTTATGTGGAATCATCCTCAGGTAGTGTAAATTCACGGAGTGGGGCCAAAATGGCGGATCAAAGATTTACATAGGAATATATAGGAAAAATCTTTAAAAATCTTCTTCTCAAGAACCACCGGGCCAGGAAAGATGAAACTCATGTGGAATCATCCTCAGGTAGTGTAGATTCAAGATTGTTCAAATCATGACCCCCCGGGTTAGGGTGGGGCCAAAATGGGGGATCAAAGTTTTACATAGGAATATAAAGGAAAAATCTTTAAAAATCTTCTTCTCAGGTACCACTGGGTCAGGAAAGATGAAACTTATGTGGAATCATCCTCAGGTAGTGTAAATTCACGGAGTGGGGCCAAAATGGCGGATCAAAGATTTACATAGGAATATATAGGAAAAATCTTTAAAAATCTTCTTCTCAAGAACCACCGGGCCAGGAAAGATGAAACTCATGTGGAATCATCCTCAGGTAGTGTAGATTCAAGATTGTTCAAATCATGACCCCCCGGGTTAGGGTGGGGCCAAAATGGGGGATCAAAGTTTTACATAGGAATATAAAGGAAAAATCTTTAAAAATCTTCTTCTCAGGTACCACTGGGTCAGGAAAGATGAAACTTATGTGGAATCATCCTCAGGTAGTGTAAATTCAAGTTTGTTCAAATCATGACCCCCGGGTTAGGTTGGGGCCATAATGGCCGATCAAAAATTTACATAGGAATATATAGGGAAATCTTTAGAAATCTTCTTCTCAGGTACCACTGGGCCATGAAAAATGAAACTCATGTGGAATCATCCTCAGGTAGTGTAGATTCACGGAGTGGGGCCAAAATGGCGGATCAAAGATTTACATAGGAATATATAGGAAAAATCTTTAAAAATCTTCTTCTTAAGAACCACCGGGCCAGGAAAGATGAAACTCATGCGGAATCATCCTCAGGTAGTGTAGATTCAAGATTGTTCAAATCATGACCCCCCGGGTTAAGGTGGGGCCAAAATGGCGGATCAAAGTTTTACATAGGAATATATAGGAAAAATCTTTAAAAATCTTCTTCTCAGGTACCACTGGGTCAAGAAAGATGAAACTTATGTGGAATCATCCTCAGGTAGTGTAGTAGATTCAAGTTTGTTCAAATCATGACCCCCCGGGGGAAGGGTGGGGCCATAATGGCCGATCAAAAATTTACATAGGAATATAAAGGAAATTTTTAAAAATCTTCTTCTCAAGAACCACTGGGCCAGGAAAGATGAATCTCATGTGAAATCATCCTCAGGTAGTGTAGATTCAAGTTTGTTTAAATCATGACCCCAGGAGGTAGGGTGGGGCCAAAATGGCGACTAAAGTTTTACATAGGAATATATAGGAATAATCTTTAAAATTCTTCTTCTCATGTACCACTGGACCAGGAAAGATTAAACTTATGTGGAATCATTCTCAGGTAGTGTAGATTCAAGTTTATTCAAATCATGACCCCCGGGGGAAGGGTGGGGCCAAAATGGCGGATCAAAGTTTTACATAGGAACATATAGGGAAAATTTTCAAAATCTTCTTTTCAAGTTCTTCAAAGCCAGGCTTCATTATATTTATAGGGAATCATCCTCAGGTAGTGTAGTAGATTCAAGTTTGTTCAAATCATGACCCCTTTGGTGGGAGGGATGTAAAATTCAAGCCCCCCCTCCCAGTTTACTTTCAGTTCTGATCTGATCTGTGCTTTTTCCTACCCAATTGCTCAGGTGAGCGATGTGGCCCCTGGGCCTCTTGTTTAATGTCAGCTTCTACTACCTCATACACTATATCCAATAAGATTCCCTGGAGCTGAGTGAGGAATTAAATCCGCTTTAATATCTAAAACTTCACAATGCCATGAATTTTCAATGAATGTAAAAATCCAAGTGGATTTGGGGAGATCCTCACTTGATTGTGTGTGCCAGCATATTTTACTTTTGGGAGTGCAAATCTACAACACATGATCAACATTATTTTTTGACGTAATTGTTTTTTTTACACCTACATAACTGATAATAAAATCCCTTCGTTGATTGCAGTGTTCATCAAACTACATTATCAAATGTCAAATAAAATGGGGTACTTGTATGAATCGGCCGAAGAGTGCCATACCGAGCGGGAAGAAGTATCTCAAACGATGCAACCGGGTTAATGATAAAAATAAATCCATTATCAATTTATGCCTGTAAAAAATGTAATACTTAATCTAAATCACAATCTCCAACACCACCCCCCCCTCCTCATTTAATAAAGTCCTATCCAATGTAAACTGCCCATGTTGAATGCTTTGCTCCATGTAGCATCAAACATAGAGTTGACACACTTTATTGTCAGGAAATTCAAATTTGAAACCATAACTATCCTCACATAAATGAGTATATATGATAAGAGCCAATGTTGGCCCATTAAAAATCAACATTTAAGAATGACATTCAGATATGCTTAATTGATATTTATTTTGAAGAAGAGATTATATTAGAAATATTTCTAATATATTTTCCCATTTATATGCACTCTCTAGCTGTAAATGACATGAGAAATAATGCTATTTTTGCTATCTAACAAATATGCCTTTTTCTTGATGTTTTTTTTCTTATGGGAAACATAGAGCGCGGTGTAGAACATACATAATTTTTCTGTCACTAATCAGTATTGGATAGATACATCTTTGGTAAAAAATATAAAGCTTTTTCTAGGATGCGCTCTATATTTTCTGGAAGAAAAACTGCTTGAAAATAAACAGTCTATTCAAAATATGCTTAAATGGCGGGAAAACGTGATTTTTATTATGTCATATCTCTAAAATGACGGAATTTTGATAAAAATGAAAATGGCCAATAAAGGTCGCATATATAGCTGTACATATTAAAGTGATATATACTCACCGTCAATGAAAACGCAACACTCTAATTTTAGGGTGAAAAGTATATACGGGTTATAACTAAATACCAAACAAGTTAGGACATCTTTTACTTTGCCAAATCAGTTATTTAATGGTTGAATGGTTTTCATTTCATTACCGAAAGCTGATTTTTTAGCCCTCTTAACAGATAACATTTAAATAAAACACCCCCCCTTCCGACCATTTAATCAAAACATGCTAGTCCGCTATGAAAATTATACATGTACGCAGTCCGATTTCTACCACCCATTAGGTTTATCAATGTCTTTATCTGAGCGAAATAAATATTCTTGGGCATTTTTTATTGCCTGTTGTTCAGATACAGCGGTCGAATTTTCTCTAACATGGCGTAGTGTAGTAACTCTTGGACTTCCGGTCAAGAAAATGTTATTTATACAATTGAAACACATGAGCCTGATGAGTTGTGATGTAGTGTACATTTGCATCTGCAGCTCTTTTTTTCTTTATTTTAAGAATTTCCAGCATTAGCAATGAAAATCAATCATTTTGAGGAAATATAGGCATCACATCCGGTAAAGAAAGAAGGATTTTTTTCCCGGCCTTTTAGTACAATACTTATGATTAACAGTTTCAAAACCTTGAAAAGCCAAAATATTGTTTAAAATTTTATTAAAAATGCAAAAATTTTATTTCTGTTAAGAGGGCTAAAAAGCAACTTCCGGTAGAGGAAGGAAATTCATTCAACCGTTAAATAATTGATTTGGCAAAGTAAAAGATGTCCTAACTTTTTTTGTACATAGTTATAACCCGTATATACTTTTCACCCTAAAATTAGAGTGTTGCGTTTTCATTGACGGTGAGTATATTTGTTTTAAGAGGCTAATCGAGACACCATATATCACTCTTTTGGTGTGTGACTCTGAGTGATGTCTTTTGGACAGATTCTGAAAGGGGTGTATACTGAGGCAGTGTTACAATGCACTTTGAAAAATTACGCACTTTGAAAACTTTTTTTAAAGTGCGTTAAATTTGAGACCAGGCTAACGCACTTTGAAAAAAATTGAATTTCTTTTCAGTGTGCGTTAAAATTGACCATATTAACGCACTTTGAAAAAAATGTCAAGATTAATAAAATTCTTACAAATAATCTGTATGATAAATAATTGACTCTGGTTGCAAAAACTCTTTAGTGATAAGGTCACCTCAGGACCCAATATATTGACGTGTTAAATATTTAAGGTTTTCATAAATATGATAAAGGAGAAATGTTTTTTAGTCAAAATAGAGAGATAATTGTTTAAAACTATTATTTCGTTTCTTTTTAAAATTTTTAGTCTGTAATAAGTAGATGTAGAGGGATGGGGGAGGGTGTGAAAGTGAACGACTTAAACATAGCATTTATCTTTAAAAAAGGGAGAACTAGATTTTTCAAGACTATGAAAATTCTTTCTCTCTCATACGTTCTACTGTACTTAAAAATTTCTACTTTTCATCTGTTTTAAGTTAATTCAATTATTGATAGTTTTCAACGTCATACTGGTAATATAACAAAAAATACAAATTCAGACAGACTAAGTAAATTATCAGAAGCATTGAAGAAACAAAACGAAACGTTAATGAAAGAACTACAAACTCTACGCTAACCAGTGCAACACAAATACAAAGAAATAAGTAAACTTAAAGAACAACAACAATAAACTACTCGAGAATCTTGATGTTTGGTATTCAACTAAGAATTGTGGCTTTCTTTTTTAGTTCATATGCTGATATAGTGAAATCGTCCAGTGACATGTGGATGTAAAGAAGTCCCAAATGATGGGCAAACTGAGAAAATATTTTCTCTTCAAAAGACCGAAATTTCTAATAAGCTTTGAACATACGAAAAGATCAAGAATATCAGAACCACAAGAAACAATATTGCACACATACCACGATCCATACAAACAAAAAACTTTCAAAGTAACAATGATAGCGACGTTTTTCGGGGACTTAAAGAGGCTCATTACACAACTTTTTGATGACGTACTACACAAAAAAATAAACGTCCATTGTGTCGACCGGTTTCCTCTGGGGACGAATTGTCAGGTACCTCTATAATATGACCCTAGCCTTTAAACACTTTAAAAATAGATGAAACATGCTGTGTTATAAACAGTGAAAACAAAGTAACGGATTTATTATTCATAAACCAAGAAGAATTGCTTTTAAGCAGAATAAAAAGAAAACAGTCAAATCTTCGCCAAACAAGTAGTGTCAATTTCATAGCAATGCAATGCATCATGCAGTGGGCTCCATCAATGTTTGTATGGAGGAAATTCGAGTTAAAATCTACAACCTTGTTGAAAATAAAAAGTTATTTACTTGCACTACTTACTGTGTTTGTGTTAATTTATATATTTGTTTTATTGATTTAAATATACGCTGGTAATTTATAGCTCTGTTCTGAATTTTAGATGTAATGTCAAACGTTCCTTGGTGTTTTGAGCCTTGGGTAATTACCCAGATAGCAAGACATAATTTGGTTAACGTTTGCCAAATTTTTTTTCCAACGTTGGCCCGCTGTTGGTAACCTTACGTTGGCCCACGGTAATTTTGCTCATTGGCCCAACGTTGGTCCAACATGTTGGCATATTGTTGGGCAATAATTTTATGACAACAGCCAACCTTAATAACTGGTTGGTTAGGTTAATGGCCCGACGTTGGTCCTTTGTTGAAATGTCAGATGGCATATTGTTGGGCCGACGTAGTTATAAATGTATGCCAACTAACAGCCCACCTTAACAACTGGTTGGCTAGGCTGGTCAAATGTTGACCCCTTTTTTTTACAATGTCAGATGGTAAAATGTTGGGCCAACGTAGTTATTACATAGCTATATTTGCAATTGGTTTAGTGATTCTTTACATAAACCTATTTTATGATTGTTTAAAATAATACACAATTCAATCTGCATTCATAATGCATACATGGACATGTTCAATGAAAACATTACTGTGAAAATATTTTAAATACATCAATTCAATCATAATGTACAAAATAATTTTTAAAATAGACAATGGAGGTAATTTATGAAAAATTATCAATTAAAAGTACTTAATCAGGGATCACTTCCTTTATATTATAGTCCTTTTATCGTATTCTCGCTCTTTTTCCGTCCCTTTGTCGCCTCCCGTTTTCTTCATCTCGATCTTTGTCATACGGACTCATACTTTGTACACTTCTTTATGCATGGTCTTCCGTTTCATTGTTATTTACGTGTACCGCCAGAACATTGGTTTTTCCTTGCAGTATCTGACTGAATTTCTTTATTACAATCGTGTCTGTAATAGACAGTTAAAAATTAAATAGATAGAAACAACTTTAAAATTTGTTATTTAATCTTAACTTGCAGTGCTTGTGTGCAAAAACATGACAAGAATGAATTCCGAATCAATTTTAACAGTTAATCTGAATAAATAAGAATAAATCGACGCTGTGGAATTGTAAGGTCGTAAGTGGCACTTACGACCTTTTAGTGATTTTTAGATTTTCAATATGCGGACATTATATTACATCTTCTGGCAAAAAATGGTGGTCATATTCCATATAGTTACCGTGGTAACGCAGAATATTATTTTGTCGTATCTACAACCCATCGATATGAAAGGTTGTAAGTGGCACATACGACATTATTTGCTACTATGCGGTTGAATATGAATAGTCGTATGTGGTAGATACGACCTTTAATTAAACCTTACGCCACTATTTTTTAGACATTGTTTACCAATTTTGTATGCATAAAATTACGGAGAAATGAATAGTTGAACAAATAGCTTTGGATAAGACTATTATATTGATAAAAATGATTTTATCAGAAGTAATATGTTTTAAGAACTTATCATATTAAAATAATTCAGCCTCACTATAGAATTATTACTTTAAATGTATTATTTTGCATGTGAAAATTTTGACAGGAATTGTTTACTGCACAAGAAAGCAAAGTTTGATTTAGTGCATTCCTGAATGTACTGAACAAAGAAGGCTTTAGCAATGTATTTTATAGGGTAGAGGCTATACTTTTCGCCAAAAGCGCTTAATTGAATCTAATTATGTTTATAGTATTTTTTTTAAAGTAAGTTTTTCATATTCAAAGTTTAATTAATTACGGTATTTACAGTCTTTACAGGCTAACTAAGGCTTTTTTATTTCTCTGTGGTACCTACACCTAAATGAAAAACAAATGCCACCTAAAGATTTAATATACTAGTATTAAGCAACATTTCAGATAAAACGAAAAAAAAAACCCAATAAATTACAGGGCTCTATTATGTGAAGTACACCGAAGTAGGTATATTTCACTTGCTAAATGGTTTACCCCAAATTATGTTTTTAATGCAGATGCGAGTTAGTTATTAAATATTGAAAAAAGACATAATACAACTGAAATTGAGATAATCGAAAATACCGTCTATTTATTCTGCCATTTTGGTTTGCAAAATTATTAGGTCGAATATGCTCTTCATCCAGATGTCAACTAGGAAAGTACCTGATAAAGGAGTAAGGAATATTTTGAAATTTAGGTTTTTCGCACTTGGGATGAGAATTTAGAAGAATTAATCCAGAACCAAGCGCAACTTTTTGTGCGCAATAAATATATAGTTTAGTTTTTTTCAGTGGGCGGCACTGTAGCTCTTCGGTCTGTCTATATATATTTTTCGGAGAGCTACAGTTCTGCAGCTATTGATCTAGATGATAATAAAACTAAATATTTTTTAAACAAGTCTTTTTTCTTGACGATTCATGTACATTGTTATCACATGCAGTAAAATGCAGATGTAAAACCATATTTGGCTTATTTCACCAGAACAATGAATAGAAAAGGATCTGCACAAAAACTGAAATTATACAGAAATGATCTGATGCTCTATAACCCTGACATTGTAGAGAAAGGAAAATAAATCTTGTAAAATAAGATTAAGATGAAAGCAGTCAAATGCACCAGTTTCTTTTTCTCTAATATAGTTACATCGTTTCAAGTAACGCCGATTGAACGGTATTTCGAAGATCATATTTATCAGGAATTTGAACAATCTATATTACGATAAAACTTTGATTCATCTGTATGTTAATATATTCTGTAGAGAATACATCTTTGATTTTGATCCTCTAGAAAATGAGGACTGAACATAATTCTGATGCATTCATAAACTGTTCACCTAGGAGAAAGATCTGGCAAGAAAGACAACCGGAACATAGGAGCAAGAAAGGTCAATGTCCAAAGAAACAAATTGTAGAAATATTTTCAAATTGAATAAAACATGGAAGTAAAGAACACTATCAAAGGCCATCAGTCTAAACAAAATATATTGGAAGCAGAACAAATGGAACCTCCAAAAATATCAGAGACGGGATCAGGTACCATTCAGGAATAAGCATCCCCTGTCGAACGGTCACATCCGTGGTGTGCTCCTTGTCATGATCGGGTAAACCGAGAAATTCGTAGAAATTTCAGTGTCTTAAAAATATAAATAAATTTAAATGCAAAATGAAGCATGAAGTTATGAGCATACATTATTTGAATTTACTGAGATAGGCAACAAAGAAATTTGCAGTTCTGTAGTCTATGCCGTGTTGTGTAACAAATTTTCAAAAAGGCATCATCACTTGTAATTAATTTAAGAGAAGAAATTTGCAAAAGAGAGTGCAACACAACGTTTCAAAGTGTATATGTAATGCTAATGAATAATTTTGACAAGTCTGGAGATACAACGAACAAAATATGGATTTTGGTAATATAATATTAAAATGATGATAATGGAACAATATACATTATTGTTTCATATTACAGAAAAAAACATTTCAATCGATACTTTACTCCATCATACTATAACCAAAGATAAATTTCATCAGAAAGTTTTGAATCCCCTATATGATTTTTGAGAGAACAAAAAGTTCATGTGACTCACATAAAAGAAAACCCTGAAAGTACCAACCCTTTACTTTGGGCTGTCACATAAAATCAGAGACATCACTAGTTTACAAGCAAATGAAGCCGAAGCGGATGAGTGGACAATTTTTATTATATTGTATCAATGAAATTACGTATAAATATTCCACAGTGTATTTTGTACAGTAATGTAATTGTGACATTTCTATCGTATTCATCCCCCCCCCCCCAAATTGATTACGTTCTAAAAAGTTATGTATGTTCCTTCAATGTTTATGAATGCTAAAGTTTAAAAATAAGATTTTATTTGATTTCCGAAGGCGATAGTATTTCACTCAAATAAAATGGTAATCTAAAATGATTTAAATTTTTATTTCAAATGATTTAGGGTTATTATATTTAGGTTTCTCTATTTTTGATACAAATTTCTATATAAAGGCATAATGTAAGAAGATGTTGAAACGTCGGAAGTGCCACTTACGACCTACAACTAGTTCTTTTATTGCATGATCTTTCAACTCTAAAGTCTTAAGTGGCAGTTACGACAATTCATATCTGTATAGATAAATTGTTAAAGGTCGTATCTGCAAAATATTTCCTTGTATTTACTATTTTCATGCATTAATTGGTTTAAAAATGTGTTTTCTTGCGTCCTAAAAAGAAAATAAAACAATCTATAACTTTAGGTCCACAGTAATGTAAAATACTTTTTAAAAAACAGTTTTTACTGCCTCCTGTAAAGTACCAAAATTCCACATACGACCTTTCATTTCCACAGCGTCGAAATATACTTACATCGCTTATAAATGCAGCTCTATAGCAAGTGTATAATCCACAAATTTAAATTTCACTTCTCCTTGCTTGCCCTGCGTTATCACCATCTGTGAGCAATTGAATCTGACAGCTCACTCCACAGTTTGGTCACGTGATAGCGACCGCCTAACTTTTGTTTCAATTTAATTCTAAAGCTGTGTCATTTTGATTTATATGTATATGTAGGCTTCATTCACATCCTGTTCCTGAGAACATATTCAGTCTTCTCTAAATTCTCATGAATACAACGCTCATGAAAAAATTCATAATTTCAAGGGGTTTATTTCAAATAAATAATCATACATGTGCACAATACATAAAATATAATAAAACACGCTTTGGTGGTGTGATCACTTAAAATTTAAAATTTTAAATGTTGAATATATCAGATCTAAACAAAAACAGTCATCCAATTAAATGCATGCACATGGAATGTCAGCTCAGCAGCTAAAATTGACAACATCTTTAGTTGGCAGTATAATAATTGGGCCAGCGTTGGCTCAATATAAATATCCCATCTTTGAAACACCTAAACAAAAGAACACTCGTGCTAACATCAGGCCAACATACTACAATGTACTACCAAATTGATAAGACATTTTTTGAGGGTGTATTACAAACATTGGGCCAATATACTACTACCCATTGGATAAGACACTTTCTTTAAGGATGTATAACAAACATTGGGCCAACATTGGGCCAACATACTACTACTAACTTGATAAGACGCTTTATCAAGGATGTATTACAAACATTTGGCCAACGTTAGGCCAACATACTACTATCAACTTGATAAGGCGCATTCTTTATGGGTGTATAACAAACATCGGACCAACGTTGGGCCAACATACTACTATCAACTTTAAAAGACACTTTCTTTAAGGGTGTATTACAAACCTCGGGCCAACGTTTGGCCAACATACTACAACCAACTTTAAAAGACACTTTCTTTAAGGGTGTATTACAAACATTCGGCCAACGTTGGGCCAACATACTACTACCAACTTTAAAAGACACTTTATTTAAGGGTGTATTACAAACATCGGGCCAACGTTGGGCCAACATCAGCATCCCTCCTTCGTTAAAAAGTAAAGTGAATGGAAGTTGCTAACGTTGGGCCAGCATAGGAATTCTGTCAAGGTCGAGGAGGTTGGCATGGTGACATTGGTCCAACGTTGGCCCAACGTTGTTCCCCCAACGCCAACCATACAACCTTTTGCCAATGTTTCCAACATAGTCTTGCTATCTGGGTATAGAAAGATAACTCTTGAAAGTAGACTTTTTATACCAAATATTTTTTAAATTGGATTTTTAATTTCGTTTAAACATTCTTCATTTAATTTGACACATGTAATTCATTGAAATACATTCCTTGTGTCTTCAGAACTCATTTTCTTAATGTTTAATGCATAGATTTAGATTTATATGATAATTACATTAATTGTTTTTTAGGAGAAAATTATTTTTTTCTAATAAAATTATTATTAGGTATTAAGAGGATTTTCACTGTGTGTACTTGTCTTAAGAAGATGCCTATCATTTGACACTGATAGTTCTGAAATTCTATTAATAATGAACTTGAAATGAAACATTTCACTAAAATTAGACAAAAACTAAAATATTCTATAAACAATATTTATGATATCAATATCCCAATCTGGATATTGACATCCAAATTATAAGTGGTGTTGTATTGAAATCTAAAATAAACTGTTGATGTAATGAGCCACCTTAAACAAGATCATAGAGTGAAGCGGTCATTGAATGTTACGAGTACATGCAGGCGGAGTAATTGACGTGGTTATATATTCAATCAAAGAGTACGCAGACGTTCGTAACGTGATTACCACGCACAAAGCAGTTTTGAAATCCGTTATTATTGTCGTTGACATAAATGCTCCTTTTTAAAATAAATATTGACGAAAAACTCGCGTCAAATGCAACGAACGCAGGCGGATCATTAAAATAAGATGATGTAAAAATGTAGAATTTCACTATTGTAGTTTTCACACAATAAATCGAGTCGGTCCCCTTAATATGAATACTTAAAGTATTATTTCTTCTAAAATTAAGACAAAATGTCTTAAATGGAAATGTTTATAGTTATAATCATATTCAAAACAACTCCAATTTCCGACCATTTATTCATAATATTATCCGAGTTTTTCTTAAGAGTATGAAAGGGTGTAAAGATATGTAGAAATCCTTGATAAAAAAAATACAGCTACAAATTGAAGAGAAGAAGTAGAAAAATTTTGTGAAACATCATGGGACAATATTAAGCTATTATTCAAAACAATTTTAAATTTTACATAGAAAAAATCTTACTAAAATTATCTATATAAACAAACTTGATTGATTGATCAATCAATTAAGTTTGTTTATACTCTGATACTGATGCTGAATCTTTTGATCATCATTTTGTTGCATGTGTCTGTGTCAAAGAATATTGGTTGGAGATTGAAGTTTTGATTTTGAATAAAAGAAACCGGTTAGTTTGCCTTGATAAGAAATCAATTTTATTTGGTAAATTTGTAAACATAGAGCGATACAACACAGGCAGGAAAATGTTAAAAATTTGTAAGAACTTAAAAAGCCCTTTTAAATAGTAGCTAGTATTCCGAATTTCAAGAACACTTTCTTTTTTTATCTCTCCCCCTCTTCCTTTCTCCATCTTTCCTTAGCTTCTTAAAAAGATTTTCATTAATTTTATCCCTTGTTTTGTTTGTGATTTTTGATTGTTTGTATTTCAAAATTATGTGATCGAAGAATTAAAAAAAACATTATTTCCAAATATTGTAAAACTGTTTTAAAAAATAGCAGCATTTTTTATATTCTACATATTTTTTTATCCCTACACCCCATTTTATTTAAACGATTTATCTATCATTAAAAAAGAATTCCTATTCAATTGGATATTCCTATTAAATTGGGTAATTATTCTTTTTAAAAATTCTCAAGGCATTTACATTCTTACTCTCAAATCTTGAGAAGGATATTTAATATCATAAATGTTATCAATAAAATATACATGTAATTTTTTTTAAAAAAAAATTTTTCTTTATTTTTTGTTGTTGTTGTATAGCTTGGCAATTCATACGTGTTAGATTACCACCCATTCCCCTCTTTTAGAAACGTCCAATATAAATGTTGCATTAACAACACTATTTTTCTTTTCCCTTATCTATGAATGCCAATATCTTTTAAAATCCGTCGATGAGTAAACAAAATACTGATGTTTCACATCTGGTCAAGGTGTAAGTTTAAAATGAATGTTTGCATGATTGCAATTAAAAAGACTTTCAATCACAAAAGACGTTTATCTTTACATATTTTCTTTTTATCGTACAGCTTTATCTGATTGTTTTACAATTACTTTCACGTTCTTCTATACAAGAATTAAACATATATGGAGTGTTCCTTGGCAGACTTTTCCGTTAGACTGTTTAATTTTTTTCTTTCCATTTTTCGTATTGTCAAGTTGACTACGGGAGTGTTTTCTTCTTTTCTTAATG
The DNA here is from genome assembly GCF_032062105.1 of Saccostrea cuccullata. Classification (NCBI taxonomy): domain Eukaryota; kingdom Metazoa; phylum Mollusca; class Bivalvia; order Ostreida; family Ostreidae; genus Saccostrea; species Saccostrea cuccullata. The sequence continues at coordinate 46,248 of NW_026934848.1, forward strand.
TGATAATGTATGAAGAAAAACAAAGTAGATCTTCAAACTATTAATGCGTTTTTACTATATATTCAAAGAATTTCAATTTGATACTAGAAGTCCGTTTATAGATTCCAAGAAATTTATAATTTTGGGTAAGAAACCCTTCATCGTTTAAAAAAAAAAACTAAGAATACAAGTTAATTTGTTTGATTAAAGGCAAGAAATTTTCACTATACATGTACAATTAAGCGATCCCTAACACCAAAAATCCTCAATGGGTTAATTTGTTCCAAATTTTCAAAGAGACACTCTTTCTCATCATAACATTGTATTTTATAGAACCATAAAGGAAAATTGTTAAAAGAAATTATATATTATTTTGACCATCTTATCATCTGTCCCCTTTAAATGAGAACCCTCTCATCCTGTGGTCACGATTTTTAAAATAAAAGACTTGCTCACCATTCACATAACGATGTAGTTTCATGTATTTCATATGCTTAATTCACATGCAGGCAAAAGCATTTATTCGGTTTCAATTTATGATCAATAAAGCCCCTGATCCTGATGAAAATTCATAAAGTCTCTAAAAAGATTGTAGCTTTTTTGGTGGACGCTTATGAAATAATAAAAAGCACCTTTATATAGTTTTGGCACATCAAAACCAAACACAGCTTGGGGGAGAAATAGTTTGGACAAAAACTTAAAGAAATTTCTTCTGTTTAGTAAGTATCACAAATTATTTACCCCTTTTGAGGTCAAAATGGTAAAATAAGGACCCTCGACCTGGCCCACTCGATGACCTCGGCCGCTATGTGGCCTCGGTCAGGTCGAGTCAGGTCATCTCGTGGGCCAGGTCTCGGGTCCTTATTTCGCCATGTTGACCTCAAAAGGGGTAATTAATTGTATAATATGGCAACACCGTTCGTTGACATTAAAATAGAATGTATGTATCTTTGAAGTATCTTCTTGAATACCAGATTTATTAAAATCAAATCTAAACTCTAGCAGGAGAAATGTGTTGGATAAAAAAAAATAAATTCTAAATAATCGATGTTCGAATCCAAAGGCCATTACTTCTAGTTATGTGTCTTAAGGTATCCGATCCATAATAGCCTCAGATTCAATGTATTTGAATGCATAACAAATATATATTGGCTGTATACTCAGTATGTGTAGACTTAATCTTTGTATCTTAGACTCAATATGTAAGAGCGGAATGTGTCCTAATTTTTTTTACCTTGGCCCGTCCTTGAAGAGTTATCCCCCTTTGCTTTTGATCAATAAAATTTATTTCTAAAAAAAATTGATGGGGTGAAAAATTATTTTTTAATTCTTTCTCTATTCTTAATAATAATATGCATCTATTCACCAAAGCATTTTTTTGATATTCATAGTATTTAATTTTTTATTTTAAAAAATATGCTATTTCCCATAGACTTCAATGCATTCTTAATTAATTAATTACTGCTCGGGTAATTATATTTTTAAAATTTCTCCTGGTAAATCCTTTTCTACTCTAAACTGCTTTGTATTAGTCATAGAATATTTCATACAGGATGAATATTTAAGGTTAAAAAATTTTGTCCTTTTATGGATAGGATACCTTAATAAAGTCTTCTTTGGAAAAAGAGAAGCAATACTTTTAAATAATTTTTTACAAAAATTCTAATCATGGTAACTATGGCAACGGTTTTTTTTTAATCAGAATAAAAAACAAGTAGTAGTTATTTTGTATAGTCTTTCTATTCTTCAAGTGTTGTTGAAATTAAATCAGATGAGTTAAAATTTCTAACCAGTTTAAAAAATTGAAATGTGGATGCCGTATACACATATTTGAAATATGCATTATCCATGAAGAATAGTACATGTACATTCAAAAACATCTTTTGTCTATTTTTTGGCTCGGCAAATATACATAGGATCGTCACCTTCCTTTGGATAAGATGTTGTTGGTTAACATGTACAAAGACTACCTCATAAACTCACAGACTGCATCTATATATTTAAAAATACAGTAAAATTTGTCTAATCCGGACTCTGAGTACTCCGGATTTTTGCCCATTCCGTCTACAAATTTTAGTCCCATGCACTTCTTAAACAAATTCATTAGAAAACATTCTGTGTAGTCCGGATACTGTCTATTCTGTATTCCAAACCGCCATACTGGTCCCAACTGCTCATAATTAATGGTAATCATCCTATAATCCGGCCACACATAATTCCCTGAGTTACTTCAAAGCAATTTACACCTTTCGTGGTGGATGTGATTATCCGTGTTCAGAATCAGAATCAGATTATTCGCTCAAACCATACAGCATAGTACATGAATAACATAAAGTACATGTATATACAATGTCTATAAAGTCGTCAGATGTACATTAGTATAAATATACACACATATAAATAATTAATATAATATATATATATATATATATATATATATATATATATATATATATATATATATATATATATATATATATATATATATATATATATATATATATATATATATATATATATATATATATATATATATATATATATACGTAAATAAATGTTTACACTAGCATTAGTGCCATGAGACGAACTCAGTGAAATGCGGTGGTGACAGAGCCCGCTTGAAAAATGTTATATGATTAAATTACAATTTAAAAAAAAATCTTTGTTGTGACTCCATTTATCCCATTATAACATAAACACAAAAATATATCAAACTTCCGCCAGAGTTCGTTTGTACCAAACTGTGTGCGGAGAGGCAGAGGACTATTGGTAGTATGAAAAATATATATGAGGCGATTTACAAATCAAAATAATAATCGGGATCGAAAATCGAACGCATTTCAAAATGGCGCCATAACACTGTGGGGGAAGATGTAATTTTTTTTTTACATAAAATAAAAAGTTCATTCCAATAATTAGCACATCGTAAATAATTGTGCATTACTGTTTATACATTGAATGAACTCTTTCATAAGTGAAACCCGGTCCTCTTGATATATAGTAGGCCTATATTATGCGTGCCTGTAGATTTTGATTTAGCAGGTAAGATTTCACCCGACTTTCAAACTTCGTGAACAAACAAGAAAATACATTAAGTCATGAGAGACTATTTCTAGACTCCAAAATGTTGATTGATTTCATCATTTATTTATATTTTATATTATGTGTATGAAGTACTTGTAAATAAACAACAGTTACTAAATTTTCAAAAGTAATATTTTCCTGCATTTTTCCTGCACTCCGGATTCTGTCTAAACCGGCCAAATTTTATGGAACCGGCGGTAGCCGGATTGGACAAATTATACTGTATACTTTATTAACCCGTGGTGAACCCCAGTGACTATATATACACATTTAGCATTGTGTAGACATTATACATTATTTAAAGGGCAACTATAACAAGAAATACTACAGCCGGTCAAAATGAAAGTAACGGATTAACATGAATACCTGAATCAGTGCATTCAGGGGGTTTTTGTTCAGTATAAAAATGGCTGATTTTAGTCGAACTTCGTCTATTTAGCTTTTGTTCCTGCTGGCTCATTTACTTGGATAATATTTAACAATGGACGGTGCTGTTACAGACTTTTCCTTAAGGCTGTACAAAGTTTTGTCGGGGGGAGTGGCAATTTATTCCTGTCTCTGTATAGCATGTCGGCCGCCATAATGTTAACCATGCTGGGCACCAAAGGGGAATCTGAGGCTCAAATCAAACAGGTTTTGGGTCTCTCCGGAATTTCCAATCCACACAAGGCGTACAAGGAACTATATTCCACTCTGACGGGAAAATCAAAAGAAGGGTCTAAACTGGCCATTGCGAACCGAATATTTTCCAAATTAGGACTGGATATCAGAGAGGACTACAAAAAGGAATCGTCAGAGTATTACAACAGCGATATGGAACTGTTAGACTTTGTAGGAAATCCGGAGGGATCAAGGACCAGAATAAACACGTGGGTTGAAGAACAGACTAATAATAAAATCAAGGATCTGATCCCAGAAGGAGGAATTAATGCCCTGTCCTTGATTGTCCTGACAAATGCAATTTATTTTAAAGGCAATTGGGAAAATGCATTCCAATCATCAAATACAAAATGTGAAAAATTTCACATTTCTGAGACAAAAACTGAAATGGTTGATATGATGCATATGAATAAGAGAGAATGGCTGTTTAGTGTATCTGAATCTTTAGACTGTAAAGTGTTGAATCTTCCCTATAAAGGAGAGGAACTGAGCATGATCATATTTCTTCCAAACAAAATAGACGGGTTATCCAAATTAGAATCATGTCTCACCTCGGAAACGTATAAAGAACTCACAAAAGATTTTTTTTTTGAGAGGATGTAATTGTTTCTATTCCAAAATTTAAACTGGAAAGTTCGTTTGCACTCGATAAAGTTCTTGCCGGTGTAACGACGAAAAGTGACCCCCGTAGAATATTGACCGGGGGTCATTTTTCTACGTAGAAATTTGACCCCCTGGTCAATATTCTACGTAGAAAAATGACCCCTTTTTCTGTAGAAATCATGGCCTTGGGGTCATATTTCTCCGTGTGCATTGTAGAAAATTGACCCCGTAGAATAATGACCCCCTGTCATTTTTGATGCCAAAACAATTCATTTTAGAAGGAATATTCTTATTAGGCATATGCAAGCGGCTAATATCAAGCTGACTTATGCTTTAAAGTGTTAATTTCTGAAAGCTTTTAAGCTAGGATAACGAAATCAAAGCGATTAGATACCTTGCATTAATGATACAAACTGTTTATCTCCACTAGAGGAAAACGGTATCAAAATGTTCTAACCCAAAGGCTATAAGAGCAAAGATATGAGAATTCATAGAAACTTAAATTATATTAAATTTTATACCAGTAATTTTATACCAGTAAATAAGTTTCCACAGTTGCCATTTTAATTCTTAAAAAACGGTTATTTCCAAACTTCCGCCAGAGTTCGTTTGTACCAAACCAAATCTCAAATCTCTGTGTGCGGGGAAGCAGAGGACTATGGGTAGTGTGGGTCATTTCTAGCTGACAGTATGGTGTCAGAAAGAAAAGTTTCTGTTATTAATCAATAATGAATCTTTTTGATTTTACCCTGGATACATAATTTTAAAGTTTTTTATCCGTATTTTTAAAACGGGCACGAAAAAGTGCTCCAACATAGAAAAATCGTATAAAAATATTTGATTTTCTATGAATGAAGTTTCAAACTTTTTAAAAAAAAAATAGGGATAATTTAATTTGTAAAAATAAGTACTAAATTAAATTGCCTCTGACCTTTATGTATGATACAAGGAAAACAAAAAGTTGTTTTGCTCAAAACCTGTAAAATGTCTTTTGTCGTTTGCTAGTGTTAACAAAATAGGGATTGTAGCATAAAACATGATTAACTAAAAAAAAAAATAATAATAAGTTCCCATCTTTCCAAAAAAGGCACATGTAGTATCGTTTTCCCCTTTCTATCATGTACATAAAAATACATATGGTGATTTTAGGGGTTTTTTTACCAATAGAAAAAAAAATTAGATGATGAAAAAGTTGTTACTTTACATGATATACTTATGCCCCCGTAAACAAAATGTCCGGGGTTTTGCCCCTGTAAACGAAGTTTCTGGGGTATATAGCATTTTACCTGTCCGCTTGTCTGTTTGTATATTTTTCCGCAAAACTTGAACCTTGCCCATGTTCATGACTGGGTAAGACTACGGCTTTCATATTTCACAAGTGTATTTTTGTGACAAGACCTTTTTGTGTACAATCAATTTTATTTGACCTTTTAATATTGATCTTGGAGTCTGACACACTTTTACACAAGGAGAATATGGATATATTAACTAACAGTATTCAATATCAAAGTCCATAAAACAATACAAAATATAAAGGAGTAGAGCAAACACGAACATCCGAAACATCAGAGATGGAATCAGGTGCCATAGAGGAATGAGCATCTCCTGCTGACCGGTCACATCTGCCATGTTCTCCTTGTCACGACTGGGAAATAACAGAAAAATCCTCCGCAAACTCGACGCACAAATAACGGACCAACAAAAAGCACGAAAAACATTAGTCAGCATTTGTTTCAATTTGATAAATTGCATTTGCTGACAATGTCATTGTGTCAACCATAGAATTAACGAAATGTTGACTTCAAATGAGACTGCCGATATTCTTCCTATTTATTTCATTTACTTGTTTGTCAATAATTTAATCCGTTTTAGAAATTGTTCATATGTAGAGCATGCTCTTGCGAATAGAATCAACCGAGATATATACACTCCGTTTGCAGGTGATGAAGGTAAATCGCTGCATAACCAAGGAAATTTGACGATAGAAAAGTTTGTCATCACATTTATCATTAAGCCTAGTTGTTAGATTTCCATTAACGTCTCTTTTCAAGTAAAATTTTTTCAAGTAAAATATCCATGGGTGAGACAGATGTATCAGACTCTGTGGTATCTTTCATCTCAAGCTAGCTCACAAGGATATATCGTATCGACGTAGGAAAGAAAATTACCATAATTGTTAATTGACAATACGTCGTCGATATATATATCTAAATGTTAAGTTGAAGGCCACAGCAAGTATTTTCTTCTTTTCACGCATTAGACTTCGCACAAATTCTGTTTCAAGTGAATATAAAAATAGATTTACTTATAACGGAGCGCAATTGGTACCCATGGGAATTCCAATTTATTGTTGGAATATCTGGTTTTCAAAAAAAAAAATTGTCGATCAGTAACTCAAGCATCTCTTTCACGTCAACTTCAGAGTACTTGTGTGTGCAATGTGTTTTAACAAAATAATTTTGCAAATGACCAATGACCATTGTAAATTTACAAGTTCCGTTTTATTAAAAAAGCAGCTGTCAATGAAATAAAAAAATCCTGGTTCACACCACTTTTTGAATATATTGTTGCGCAGTACACTAAGAGTTTTTCCTTCTCTACTGTCAATACTTTAGTGCGGAGTACAAAAGAAATTTGAATGAACATTTACTGGGACCCGCAATGTGTCTTTGTTTGGAATCCAATATATATCGGGTAATTCAAATTTATTTTTGCTCTGTGTAATATTAAAAATATTTAAAACTGACCTAAAATTTTGAAGAATTTCTTCCTTAGAAAGGGAAGTATGAGTATAAGTAGGATTACAGCTTGTAGAATTAAATCTTAAAAGTTCTTCTAAAATACAATTAATGAGACTTACAAATGAAGACAATGTTGTTACCTGCTTTGTCGACAAGGACCAGTACGTACTGATCATATAATCTATCTATTTTTTCACTTCTGGATTATTGAACACAGAATGAATGAGGGTTTTCATATTACCCCTCAATCTTTGAATACGCGGCGTTAACATGGATCTGATACATAAATCCATTGTGGAAAAAATCAACAATTCCACACTTTTACTTTAACATTAACTTTTGGACGGTATGTGCTAGAAAATTATTTTGAAGTAAGGGCATGACAACTAAGAGTTCATTAATTTGCAAAGGTTACCAGTGTCTATAAAATCCCAGAAGAAAGTGGATGTAACAGCAACCATTGGTCAAGTATCTGTGGGCTAGAAAGTGTTGAAAAGAGATTTTTTAAGTTTTTATTTTAATTTATAGATATCTCTGAAGGTTGAACTATTTTTCACTCAGGTGTAAATTTTTGCCAGTTTTTGGAGAAATTTGTAATATCATCATAAGAACTTCTTGATGTGCATTGTATTTTCTGTATATAAAGTAAAAAGTATAGTAATATATAAGGTAGTTAAAAAGTATGTATTTTAAAGCAGAATCAATGCATACAGATGCATATGTAAGTTTAAAGAGCCAATGGAATTGAATTCCTATAGTTAAACAATGTTGCTATTGATGTTCGGAGGTCCGTGTTTGCTTTGCTCCTATTTTGTATTGTTTTATGGAATTTGATATTGAATACTGTTCGGTATCTCCATATTCCTTTTTCTTGCTTCTGTGCTATTTTTTTTTCTTGCAACAATTTTCAAATATTATAGTAATTAGAAACGTATCATGTCATTTTCGGGATAAAACCTTTGAATGAAAAAAAAACCAAAATACATAATCATAAATTATGTTCTCGATGAATAAATATTCATTGGGATTCTGCAAGCAAAAAATATACCCATACCAGGTACATGCATTGGTTGTGATGCTACATTTAAGATATGCAATTGAATATAAGTTGGAAAGGATAAGATTGCATAAAAAAAAACCTAATTGGATTTAAAAGTATGAAAAAATCAGGAGACACATATACATGTACAAGGTTTTATTGTATTAAATATAGGGGGGTCAAATTTCTATGAGGGTCATTTTTCAACGTGTGTGAAGTCGTAGAATTAATGGTTTGGAATGTTTTTCTACAGTCGAAAAATGACCCTACTTGTCGTAGAATATTGACCGGGGGGTCATTTTTCTACGTAGAAAAATGACCCCCGGTCAATATTCTACGGGGATCACTTTTCGTCGTTACACCGGAATGGGTATCATCGACATTTTCTCTACTAAAGCTGACCTCAATGCCATGATGGATAATCCGCCAAAGGACACTTTTGTTTCTGACGTCATTCATGAAGCATTCGTTGAAGTCAACGAAGAAGGCACGGAGGCCGCCGCTGCCACGGCCGTTGTAATGATGTAGGCCTTTTAACTGCCGCTAGGGGTCGGTGTTATGAACAATAACTCACTGCTGAAACTTCTTTAGAGCAGGCTCGGGGTATCTAACTGTTTACACGCAAGGCAGTTTTTAGAATTTCCCAAGTGTTTCTTTGCTCTCAGTAGAATCCAGTGGTTTTAAAATTTAGCACCAATGTTAAACTTATTTACTGTATAGTTGCGGACACCGGTTTACTGCATATAATTAAAATTTTTAATTAAAATAAAAAGTGAAATCTACCCTCCTTCTCAGTTCTAACCTAATTAATTTTTTATACTCGGTCGTTCCCCTTCGTGCTTAGTAACACAAATAAGATGATCAATTGTTGCATTTACTTGTAAAAATATATATATTAACACAGGAAGCGAAAAAGCGCGAACACAAAAAACATGACATTAAAATTTCTTCTTCATAATAATCGTCAAAGAGAGTTAAAACTATTGAATATAGTCTGTTCCCCATTCATTTGACCCTGTTATTTCAGGTAGAGTGAAGGCATTCTCTTTCTCTTGGTCAAAACTTTTTGTGTACAACACAATGTAAGGAACCCTTTTGTGTATATAACAATACCAACGCTGAAGCAGCCTATATATCATTCCTATAAACGATAACTCACAAATCGGCACTAAGTTGGTCATTTTTCACACCTGAGTTACCTGGCCTTAAACACAACATAGGAAACGTCAATTATAAATGATTAAACTTTTTAATTATGTAATTAAGAGTATGCATAAGTTATCATCTTTTTTGATAATTTCATTTACCTATAAATCCATCTATACAATGTTTTTTATCATATGTGCAACTTGAAAAATTAGTTGAAAGGCCTAAATGATGGTAAATTGCATGCCTATGGCGCCCATGGTGTTTAAGGCAGACCATCCCTTCTTGTTCCTCATCAGAGAAAATTCTACAGGAACTGTATTGTTTATTAGGCGCTTCACCAAACCTGCTTAATAACCGTACATATGCACTAAATTTACATTAATTAACTGTGTTTTTCTACTAAGCCATCAGTAAAATTGTTTTGAATACCATTTTTGTATACAAAGGCGTAGAAATATACACGGAGAAACTCGCGCTAACGTGGTATCACAGGAGTTTTATGAAAAGACTTACTTTTACATTCGACAGCTTACTTGGACATTTAAACCTGCGTCATGTACGGAGGTACGGAATTGACAAAAGAAAATAGAAAACACCTCAAGAGTTGAAAGTTATTATATTCGGGGCTTAGAAATAATTTATCAATTAAAAATTATAATTGATTGTAAAATACATTTTTTGGATAATTTATTCACTAGAATTATTATAATCTTTCATTTTAAATAACTATTAAGAAATGAAATTATAACTGAATAAAAAAGAAGACACATTTTAGTAGGAAAACTCGGCGAAAGTTAGTCAAGACTTAAAGGGAGGGTGTTGAGGGTAGGAATATTGCCGTTTTCGTCCTAGACAACGTGATATGATCTTTGAAATAGCCCGTTATTATCTTTTTGTTAAATATTAACATCAATATCTTTTCACAAAAGAGCTACCGTATATTTTCCCGTTGTAAAAGTAGGCCGTCAACTGTAAAAGTCAGTGTCTTTGCAAAAGTCCACAATGAGATACAGCGACGTTAGTAAAAATGCACCAATAAAGGGCGGCAAGAAATTAAATAGTGAATACTGTGGTTTATAAATATACACTGATCACCAATTTTTGATGATTTGGTTGTTGAGCAGATCCTAGAAATTCAATATTCATTGAATGAAGAAATCTGTCATTCATTAGTATAGGCAATGCTTTTGTCCACGGAATAACGTATCCCCGAAAACGTTTTTTTTTTTTTTTTTTTTACACAGTATACAGTTATGGTTTCAGTTAAAATGAAAATTTCGGCGATTTTTCAAAATAAAAAATGCATACTTTATAAGGATGGGCGACTCTTTTTAGAAAATCTCTGATATTTTTTTAAATTTAGACTTGTCACTTGATGTCGAGGTCACATGATTTTAGCAATTATACTCGCAGTTTAGAGGTTTAATATATAATTCTTTTCAACACTATATGTAGTTAGTGAAAAGTGCGGCGAACCTATATAAATTCCCTTATTTATTTGCTAAAATTTAATTTGTTGGACGGCAGGTTGAATATTTTGCTGGTCAACTACATTAAATATAGCCATAATAAATTTATTTGCAAGATTTTGTCAAATTAGCAGAGCTTTTCAAATATTTTAATGCTTCTTGAGCTTATGTGTAAAAACGTGGCAAGATGCATTGAGGGTATGCCGATTTTCATGACCCTTCTATTACTTTTTTACTGACATCTACAAACAAACACACGACAAAATCATTTTTGCGAGATGACGTCACATTGACAAGTGCATTGCAGTCGATGCATCGTTTTTATATTGTTGTGTGGAATTTAACAAACGTCAAAACTGCATGTAATAGTCAGTTTTTATGTAGTATACATTTATTCAGCATTTTGAAAATCAATGAAAACTTAAACGAACGAAAATTGTTGAAACCACATTATATTTCATTTAAATACCAGTATAAGGATTGATTTAAAGTTTAGTGTGAATTATTTGTAGGGAAATCACGTGCACTGCTAGGTATTTATTTTATATACTTTTAGCTGTTTAAATTATAAAACTTTTTTGAAGGGACCATCTTGCTTTTGTGGACTTTTGTCTAGTCCTTTTGACAAATTGATATAGTATTTTCCATTAAGACATTAATTTAAAAATTTTGGCATGATTTGTGTTTTTACTTTGAAAAAATATTCATTTGTGTCCAGTGGCCAGGAAATTCATATTTTTGAATGAGAAACCCTTCCCCGTTATTCAAATACACTAAGTTTGATTATTTAATGACCAGGAAAAGAGAGGGGTTTTGGAGGAATTAATGTATTATCAACAGATTCCCGCTCTCGATCACAGGATCTTTGAGTTAAGTTAACTTTGATTTATACTTATAAAAAAACGTAAACTGACCTAGTTATATCGTATAACATAAGTTGAAACAAGCTTTATTCCTTCAATTTCAGTGTATACAATGAGACAGTTTTGCCTCCGGAAAAGTCTTCAAATTTAGCATATTTTAAACGTAAATATAGAAATATATAGGAAAATTCTTTAAAAATCATTTACTAAAAATAGCAAATCCATGATTGGTCATGGGACTACTTTTGGATTTAAACTTTACAATAAAAAGCTATTTTCTACTTTTTCCTACCCTTAGTGCTCAGGTGAGCGATGTGGCCCATGGGGCCTCTTGTCTCTTAAGTTGTACAAAGAATTGTCGGGGGGAGTGGCAATTTGTTCCTGTCTCCGCACAGCGTGTCAGCCGCCATAATGTTAACCATGCTGGGCACCAAAGGGGAATCTGAGGCGCAAATTAAGCAAGCTTTTGGTGTCTCCGGAATACCTGATCCACACAAGGCTTACAGAGAGCTAAACTCTACTTAGTTGGAAAAATCTAAAGAAGGGGGTAATCTTCTTATTGCAAACCGAATACTTTCTAAATTCGGACTGAATATTATAGGGAGGTTAATAATAGGGAATCCTTTGAGTTTTATGACAGTGATATTGAGCTACTAGATTTTGTGGGAAAACCGCAAGGGTCCAGGGCGAGAATCAACGCGCACGTGGGTTGAAGAGCAGACTTATAATAAAATCAAGGACCTGGTTCCGGAAGGGGGTATTAATCCCCTGTCTCTGATTATCTTACCAAATGCTATTACTTTAAAGGCAATTGGAAAACTCCATTCCAGTTATCAAGAACAGGGCATGAGAATTTCACATATCCGAGACAGAATCAGGAATGGTTGAAATGATGCATATGGAAATGAATAAATGGGTTATCAGTATTTCGGAATCCCTAGACTGCAATTGTCTGACAAAGAAAACTTCCCGAAAGGATGTCATTGTCTCGATTCCAAAATTTACACTGGAGAGTTCCTTTCACGTACGTTGAAGTGAATGAAAAAGGCACTAAGGCTGCCGCCGCCACGGCGTGTATGATGATGGGAGGCTGTATGATTCCTTTGCAACCTGTGATTTTTAAAGCGGATCACCCCTTCAGATTGATAATCAGAGAAAATTCGACTGGAACAATGTTGTTTATAGGTCGTTTCTCTAAACCTGTAATCTAACAAAATATGTTCATGTTTTAAATGCATTTTCATTTCTATGAAATTGTTTATTTAAAATAAGAAAGTAGAATCAGCTCATCTTATTGATTAATTATGTACGTTATTTAATTGTAATTTATAAAAGCACTTTCTTTACAAAATCTCATGAAAACAATCCATAATAAGTCGAAATGGATGGTTTCTCACACAATATATGTTAGCACTGTAAAGTTAGAAATTAAAAAAAATGACGTTTCTATAATATACAAGTATCGAATGCCAACCGATCCCATCCGCCTTGTGCTCCTTGTCATGATCGGTAAAAATAAAATGTAGACAATTCCGTAAAAATGGACTGCCAATGGAAAAATGGAAAAAGTTAGTCAATATTTAACTCAATGATAGGCTGTTTATGCTGACAATGTCATCATATCAACCAAACATCTTGCAAAATGATGACTTCAAACTAGGCTGTTTTTAAACAACTTGTTTGTCAGTTGCTTAAATTGCCTCTTTTTTGATATAAAAATGTTCTTACGGGGCCATGTTTTTGCGAAACGACTGTGAGACATTAACTCAAAATAGAAGTAATAACGATATATATTTAAGTTTTTAATTTAATTTTTGAGGATTCATGAGGACATGAACTACAACACTTCATATATTTTCTATATGAAGCGAGTTAGATTCAATACTTAAATTTACATTCTTTTCTGATGAGTTACAACAAATTACGCCATTCAACTGCCGTTTTTAAAGCAAAACAGTTTTTACTATAGTTTTGACATCAGGTACGGTATTATGACGTGCTATGGAGATATTCATGCTCATCCATGGTAATTCATGAAAAAATGACAAAAGTCTAATTTGTAGGGCATGTTTAAGACAAATACACGGAAATGTAAATATTGCCACATAAGCAAGGAAGTAGATTCCAATTATCATATAGCTTGATTGTTAGGCTACCATTAAAGCATTCTCCTGGTTAAATATCAAAATACAAAAATATTCAAAATACGAAATACATGTTTCAAACTTTGTGGTACATTTTATTTCATGCTCAATGGAAATATCTAGTCATCCAAAGGTACCCTACTTTTATTTTTCTTGTAAAAATAATTAATAACTATTTAAGAAAAATAAATGTCAAATATTTATTTGGAGAGTCTACAAATGAATGTAAGTAATTTCACAGAAGGAACGTCGTTGTCTTTTCTAAATTTAACCTAGGAGTTTTTCAAAGTTATAAAGAGCCAATTTCAGCGTCATAATTGATTATAATCGGTAAGTGGGTACTTTCGTATCTGATATCTTCACAAAGCGTTTGTTGAAGTTTCCGTAGAAAGCAATGCCGCTACAGGGGATAATTAAGGATTTTAGGATAAAGATTAAAGGAAGAGGTAAACTACAAGCACGTGTTATTTTTTGGAGGATGGATTATTTTAAAACTAAATTATCCACAGATTCTATTTCTTTAACATATTCAGGACAAATTTTATGATATTTATTTTATGATATCATGCCGAGGTAATGCAACTTCTTTGCATAGACAAATAGAGAAAATATATATCCGTTAATAATGAATTTCGTGATCAACGTTCAAAACTACTTTTTGTGTTAAAAGGTTTAACCTTTAAAAATATTTCTGAAGATCAATCTGCATGACAAACTAAAAAAATAAAGCTAATTGCCCTTTTAAATGGGTCATTTGCACAGATTTTTACTTTTATTCCAAACGTGGTCCTAGATTAGATATGATATTATGCCTGATATCTTTTGCTGGATTCATGGACAAACAGATACTCATTTTTATGATCACTTTGCAAACACATTAACTTTATCTTCACTATCGTCCTAAAGCAAAATGCTTGTACATGTACATACATGTGAGCTGACAAATTCAAAAATTTTCGTCATCACTAGATATTGATTGATTGGTGTAATCATTAATCAGCGATACATATATTCACAAAATGCGTAGTGCTTATTCATGGTTTATAAACAGTGTTCATAAAGAAGTACATTGTTGTATACAAATCTTTGGAAATGTATTTTGAAAGATTGTTCTATTCTGA
>NW_026934849.1:0-6145 GCF_032062105.1 Saccostrea cuccullata
AGGAGATAGAAATATCTAAAAATGGCCATGACCACCCAGCCCCTTTAAGTAACCAAACTAAGCAATTGCAAAGTTCATAGTTATGATTAGCAATGGTGCCAGACTGCCAGCCTCTTTCAAAATTATTAATGCCATAACATCTACCTTAAAACATGAATCAAATTATATCAATTGAAAGTTGTTGCATGATTCTCAGGTGACCTAAAAGGCCCAAGGGCCTCTTGTTCTAAGTCCAAGGGGCATAATCTCTGTCAATTATGGTGCGATCGTACCCAAAACAGAACTTGACCTAGATATTCATCTGACTAATCTATATGCTAAATTCCATTTCAATGTGTGCAAACTCTCCTAAGAAAATGAATGGAAACTGCAAATAGTTGGGATTTTTCTAAGTCCCAGGGACATAACACTGTCAAAAATGGTGTGATTGTACCCAAACAGAACTTGACCTAAATATTCATCTGATATATCTGTATAGATAATTTCATTTCAGTATGTGCAATGGTTGTGAAGAAAATGAACGGAAAGTAAATGGACCGACCGACAGACAGCAGCAAAGAAATATGCCCTCCCTTCTTCGAAGGGGCTTTTAAAAAAAATAACAAAATGACAAACAAATATGAAAGACGAAGGAAACTCATTTTTAATTAACCAAATCTAATTTTTAACATATGTAATGCAGCATATTTGAAAACTTGTATAAAATATATTTTTATCTATGGAACGCCATCACTGCCTTATAGCATACAACTATGCATTTATTATGTCAATTTATCATAACGTGATGTGAACATATCTTTACGTTATGTCAATTTTTTATAAGATGATGTAGAAATATCTTAACATCATGCCAATGCTGCATTTCATGAAGTAAATACATCCTTTCATTATGTCAGCACTTCATAACTTGAAGTAAAAAATTAATTATGTGAAGTGATAATGTGTTTACATTGAGTTAAAACTTTATTTCGTGAAATGAATGTTTCTTTACATCATTTCATTTCTTTAATATGTGAGGTCAAAATTTCATTATGTCAAGTGAATTGTGTTTTATAATTAAACTTATCATTACATGAAGACAAAAAATCCATTCCTTTTTGAGAGTGTATATTTCTATCATATCAAAGCATTATTACGTGATATGGATTTATCTTTATTTTACGGCGAGAGATCATGATGTGAGGTGAACACATCTTACCTTCATGTCAGTGCTTTATTACGTGGTGTAAAAAGTGTATAACATAATGTGAACATATCTTTATATCATATCAACACTTTATTACATTATGTCAAAACTCCATAACGTGATGTGGATATATTATAACGTTATGTCAACTCTTTCTTATATGATCTAAAAATAGCTTTATATTGTGTTAACTCTTTATCATGTTGATTCCAAAAGTGCATTACCCGATGTAAAAATACATTTACATTATCTCAAAGCTGTATATCTAGTATGTACAACGAATGTTGACGACCGTGTTTTAAAGACTGTTAAGAGGGGGTGGGGGTCTTGATTGATTAGGAAGTATAACAGCCCCAGCCCCCTCTTTTCCCAGACATAACTTTACTATAGAAAAAGTCATGTTCACTAAAAGTACACCCCTACCCCCACTTTTTGTTGAAGTATAGTCCACTGAAGGCAATGTAGTATATCTGAAAAAAAAAATTAGGACTGATCGAAGTTTGACCCCTCCCCCCTTCCCCGAAATAGGTTTGTGGGGCTTGGACAATTTTTTTGGGTTTGTCAAGTTTTTTTTCGGGCAAATTAATATTTTTTTCTGGCCGACCTCCCCTTTCAAAAAAGATGCTACATCACTGGAATTAGAATTTTTTTCAATCATTCTAAGCCCAGAATTCAATTACAAAAATCTATCAGTCCCCTCCATCTAAATCAATTGAATATGCCTTAGTAAGCAAGCATGCACACATATCAGTGGCGGATATGGGAATCTTGAACAAGGAAGGGGGGATGGTATATGGTTAACATAGGCGTCGGAACCCGGGGGGGGGGGGGGGGGGGGGGGGGGGGGGGGGGAAAAGTTAGTATAGACATTGAACATCGCTGCGTAGGTTTTACTTTCCACAGACACGTTGTAATTTAGGTTAAAATAATGTGGAAAGTGGTGTTGTTTGGAAAAAAAATTGCTAGTGAAGTTTGAACCTATCCCCCCCCCTCTTCTTTTTGCTTGTTAGGTTTTTATGAAGGTATGAATACTTACACTTAGCCCCCCCCGCCCCCCCCCCAACACTTTCCTACAATGTTTGGAGACCAAGGAGGAAAGCAGGGAAGCTCTCAGGCTTTATAGTTTTATAGAAAAAAAAGTTTTCAATTTAATTTAGCTAAACTTAATGTGAAACTAATGCAATGTCCTACAAATAAAACCAATAAATTTATCAATTGTATGTAAATTTTGGAGGGCGGGATTTCTGCCCCCCCCCCCCCCCCCCCTCGACCCAACTCACCAGTGCACGTGTGTTATACAATGTGTTTACACTTTTAAAAAAAGGAAAGTTTGATAAAAATCTTATGACAATTTTTTTATTAAGACAATAATTTTAAGACTTTTATCAAAACAAAAAAAAAAAAAAAAAAAATTAAAATGAAAAAAAAAAAATTGCTGCACGACTCATAATATTTGATTTATTTAAATATCAGATTTAAAGTAAATGCCATTGAATTTTGACGTGACTTTAATGCACAGTAGCAGTGTTAAGGCTTTGCACGTTTCAAGGTTGTCAATCATTTGTCGCTTATAGTTTTATTAAAGATGTCATTCCAAAATCGCTGAGAAGAATTTCTTCTACGACAGTTTTCTCTCCCCGCCAATTTCAGTGCTTTCGGAACACGGAAAATACGTTATGCTCATATAAAGGCCGAGGATACATGTGTTCGCATAACGTAATAGTGAATCGACATAATGTAGAAGAGTGCGCACAGTATGACATGAGCTTTTCACATAATATCATAAAGAATTGACATAATGTAATGAAAGGTTGACACGATGCAAGGGTAGTGTGGGTTAATGTCATAAAGAGTTGACATAATGTAATGGAAGGTTGACCCGATGCAAGGTTAGTGTGGGTTAATGTCATAAACAGTTGATATAATGTATTATTATGCTTCCTGTCAGTTTGTCTCTATATAACCCATACCCTACTATTCTCGCATAGTGGTCTAAGATTTATATAGCGTAAGCATACTATGCCGAAATAGTTCACGGTCTTATTTTCTGAATAAAATACTTCAGTGCACACACTGGTAATCGAACTCCCCGAAATATGTATTAGGTTGCAAGTCCGATGCATTATCGATTACGCCACAGAGACGATCACTGATCGGGGGAAGATATAAATATATAAACTTAATTTATACAATTGACACAAGAAGGAGAAAATAGACAAATATTATTTGAAAACAGTTATATTTATTCTAAGGAATCTTAGATAAATGTGTACAACAAAGTTTCAAACTAATTACATACAGATCGTTAGATGAATTGATATCATGGGGTCATTAAAACGCTTTTTTATATAGCGCTTGATTGAAGGATGTAAAAGAAAATTATCAATGCAATAATCCACGTCTGTAAACAAATCAGTCTTACTAACAAAACAGAAAATAAAGATGAGTATCTTTGGGACAGAAAATTCTGACTCATTTCGAGAAAATACTAGTAACCAAAATAACTAAGCATGCAACTAAAATAGCATGAAGAATTTGAATGTGTTTTTGCAAGTGCGCTGTGTTACCACCATTATTTTCAGGAAAAAATCAAATGGATTGCCGCATAAATAATAACAACAGTCAGCATAATAATAACAATAGTGTTGCATTATGCATGTACTATGCCTAAATAGTAGGCAGGGTTTGACACATAGTGCACTCGCCTCCGGCTCGTGCACCATGTGTCAAACCCTGCCGACTATTTAGGCATAGTACATGCATAATGCAACACTATTATATAAATGGAAGTTGGACACAATGCAATAGTAGTGTGGGTTAATGTCATAAAGAGTTGATATAATGTAAAGGAAGGTTGGCACAATGCAATAGTAGTGTGGGTTAATGTCATAAAGAGTTGACATAAAATAATGGAAGGTTGACATAATGCAACAGTATTGTGGGTCAATGTCATAAAGAGTTGACATAATATAATGGAAGGTTGACATAATGCAATAGTAGTGTGGGTTAATGTTATAAAGAGTTGACATAATGTAATGGAAGGTTGACACAATGCAATAGTAGTGTGAGTTAATGTCATAAAGAGTTAACATAACGTAATGGAAGGTTGACACAATGCATTAGTAGTGTGGGTTAATGTCATAAAGTGTTGAAATAATGTAGTGGAAGGTTGACGCAATGATATGTTGTGTTCTGCTATAAGGCAGTGACGGCGTTCCATATTTATCCATTATTTGTGTTAAAATATGTCAAAATTTGAAAAGAACACCACCCTACCCTACAAATGAATGAAGTAATGTACGTATAATGTAAGTGCTTTGTTAAACCTGAATCAGTTTTTGACAGGTTCAACCAATGATTTGTTTTTAAAATTGATTGTATTCAAAACGAAAGTAAAACAAGTACGAAAGTTGTACCGAAAATATTTCCAAATAACATCGCTAAAAATAGAATGCGCACCTTGGCGCCACCAGTGATTGATTTCATGCGCCATTTTTCACTTCAATGCGACTATTGGCACGTGGCGCAAGCCCTCCCCAATCACTGATAATTTTTCAACCCTTAGTATATGAATAACTCAAGGTTACTTGTATCTACCCAGTAACTCCGAATTACACTCAGTACACCCTTCCTCAGAAACACATTCATTTAGACTTTTACACTTTCAGAAGAAATGCACTGGAAAACAGTTTATTACTATTGTCTTCTACGTTAATTTATCTAAACAGCCATATATGGCATACATGTCTTTATTTTCTTTTATCTCTGTAAACAGTTTGCGTGCCAAGTGGAAATGTCTACTTAACCCATGAAACTGTATGATTATCTCGAGCAAAGAATTTGATTGACTAATATTAGAATTACACGCTTAGTGTGGACTTTCAGTAAGGCGTGGCATTCTCGACGTTATCTAATTAGCTTCTGAAATTTACACAGCTTCCCTTCACTGTTGAAATATACATATGATAGAAATGCGGCTGAATATCAACTGATATAGTAAATAGCCAATTAAAAGTTCTCTCAAGGCACAGAGGTGGGGCATAAGTCGTCTGATGTTATCAACGAACAATTTTAAGTTCCTATGTTATAAATTTCATAACCAATGAGAATCTAGTAGTATTCTCCATTAGGTAGCGCCGAGAAAGTCACGCCTACTGAAAGTCCAAAGATAGGGTAAAATACTCATAAAAATCTGTTTTTAAAATAACATCAGAAACAAGAGGCCCATGGGCCACATCGCTCCCACCCAGACTCTGGGCCATGCAGTTCTTACCAGATTCCCCCTCTTGCTATACCTATCATGCCCTACTACCCCCTTCCCTTTTATGATTTTAAGAATTTAATATCTACACTACCCATGCTCCCATATAACTTCCAGCTTTCCTGGCCCAGTGGTTCTTGAGAAGAAGATTTTTAAAGATTTGTTCTATATATTTCTATGTAAAACTTGGATTCCCTATTGTGGCCCCGCCCTACCCCCAGGGGTCATGATTTTAACAATTTAATATCTACACTACCCAAGGATGCTTTCATATAAGTTTCAGTTTTCCTGGCCCAGTAGTTCTTGAAAAAAAGATTTTTAAAGATTTGTACTATATTTTTCAATGTAAAACTAGGATTCCCTATTGCGGTCCTGCCCTACCCCAGGGTCATGATTTTAACAATTTAATATCTACACTACCCAAAGATGCTTCCACAAAAGTTTCAGCTTCCCTGGCCCAGTGGTTCGTGAGAAGAAATTTTAAAGATTTGTTCTATATATTTCTATGTAAAACTTGGGTTCCCTATTGGGCCCCGCCCACCCCCCCGGGTCATGGTTTTAACAATTTAATATCTACACTACCCAAAGGGTGCTTCCACATAAGTTTAGTTTTCCCGGCCCAGTGGTTCTTAAAAAAATTTTTAAAAATTTGTTTTATATATTTCTATGTAAAATTGGATTCCCCATTGTGGCCCCGC
>NW_026934850.1:0-2500 GCF_032062105.1 Saccostrea cuccullata
CACTCTCCGTCCATGGGGCGGTAAATAAATGGCACATTCGGGAACCTGGTAATAATGAGGTACTGACTTAGCATAATCCTCACTAATGCCCACACGCTCTGGATGAAACCATTCTCGGCAGCTGTCACACTGCACCATTATCCCTTTAGGATTCGACTGTTAACAAACACAATATTGTCTGGTCTTAGTTCCCTTAGAGGTTCTAGGTCGTTTGGGCGACTTGGGCTTTACTGACAGCTCTAATCTTTTCCTCACCCGTTTACATGTTCCCATATAAGAACTTACTGATTCCTCTTGGTTGGGGTTAACTTTCGACTGACCCCCACCCCTGGGCTCTCAGGACTTATTCCTGAGTCCACGGTCCCCAGCGGCGTAGCCACGTTGTATACAAGAGAACTATCCCCATCTCGTTCTACTGACTGTCCTGGCAACTGATCTGATAGTTAACTAACCATTTAGGAAGTTGCATTACCTTGACTTCGCGCCGAGATTTAACAATAAATATTGTGTCGGATTTGGCTTCTATAATCTTCCCAGGACCCCTCCAGACAGATTCAACTTTTTCTTCCGCATTGCGGCATCAATATACCAAATGTCAGATCTTGAACTTGCGGGCGCGGGTCTTAATGTCATGCGAGCTTTTCATTGCCTTTTGTGAAACCTTAAGTTTTTTACGGGCAATGTCATGTGCGCTCTGAACATCTAGATCTTGTAAATACCGGTCAACCTCACCCTCCTCCCTATTTTTAAAAGACGTGGAAGGCGATGGAGCGTATATAAAGGTTGCTGGAATATTCACTTCACGACCCAGCATTAGACGATTTGGGGTGTAACCGGTATGGCGATTGACTGCCGACCGCAATGCTCCAGCCAACGGGCCTAGGTATTTATCATATGACTTGGGTTGGCCATCGACGTAACAGCAGACTGCGTCCATTAGAGTGCCGTTGTAGTGCTCTACCTGGCCATTCCCTGAAGGACTGTATGGTGCTGTGACTGTTGACTTTTTTACTTACTGACAACATGGCCGATTTCTGCCGGTGTTATGCTGTACCTGCTTTTAAAATTGCACATGTAGATTTTTCATTACGTATTTGCTAAACTGTTGAAAAATAAAGACAATATCATAACGTTTAATATTTATTTTCATGATCATGATCTATTGAAAGAACTTTACACCCAATTTTTTTACTGAAGGCTTTAGCATTACACTTGTTTGCTGAAGGATTTAATGTTACACCTGACATGTTTTCTAAAGGCTTTAGCCTAATTCCTGACTTGTTTACTGAGGGATTTAGCATTACACCCAACTTGTTTACTGAGGGATTTAGCATTACACCCAACTTGTTTACTGAGGGATTTAGCATTACACCTGACTTGTTTACTGAAGACTTTAAAATTACACCTGACTTGTTTACTAAAGGCTTTAACTTTACATCTGAATTGTGTACTGAAAGCTTTAACTTTACACCTGACTTGTTTAATGAAGGCTCTAACATTACACCTGACTTGTTTACTGAGACCTTTCACTTTACATCTGACTTGTTTACTGAAAGCTTTAACTTTACATCTGACTTGTTTACTGAAAGCTTTAACTTTACATCTGACTTGTTTACTGAAAGCTTTAACTTTACATCTGACTTGTTTACTTAAAGCTTTAAGATTACACCTGACTTGTTATTTGAAGGCTTTACCATTACACCTGACTTGTTTACTGCAGGCTTTAAGATTACACCTGACTTGTTTACTGAAGGCTTAAACATTACACCTGACTTGTTTACTGGAGGCTTGAACATTACATCTGACTTTTTACTGAAGGTTTTAAGATTACACCTGACCTGTTTACTGAAGGCTTTAGCTTAACACCTGACTTGTTTACTGAAGGCTTTAAGATTACACCTGACTTGTTTACTGAAAGCTTTAACTTAACACCTGACTTGTTTACTTAAGGCTTGAACATTACACCTGACTTGTTTCCTGAAAGCTTTAACTTAACACCTGACTTGTTTACTGAAGGCTTTAACTTAACACCTGACTTATTTACTGAAAGCTTTAACATTAAACCTGACTTGTTTACTGAAAGCTTTTACATTACACCTGACTTGTTTACTGAATGCTTTAGCATTTCACCTGACTTGTTTACTGAAGGCTTTACAATTACACCTGACTTGTTTATTGAAAGCTTAAATATTACACCTGATTTGTTATGTGAAGGCTTTAGCATTACACCTGACATGTTTACTGAAGGCTTTAAGATCGACTGTTCTTCCAAGTTTCTAAGACGAGGCTAGCTAGTGGAAATACGTTGTTTAATTAATTAATTCAGTAGCACGCTTTAGATGAAGATTTCGTAAATTTTATGTTTGATACAAGGATGCTTTCATAAATTATAATCCTTGATTAAGTCCAATGTTGACTGACATTTATGAACAAAAAGGATACGGAGATAACGAACAGAATTCAATCTCAAAGTCCATAAAACAATACAAAACAGGAGCAG
>NW_026934851.1:0-6144 GCF_032062105.1 Saccostrea cuccullata
ACCATTGTTGTGTGGTTAACTGTTCAAACAGGAGGTCCAATTTGCCGAAAGGGCACGCTTTTCACCAGATACCGGCAGCACCGATTTCCCGTCGTAATGCCTGGATAAGAGCAACGGGCAGGAAGCTTGGTAAGAAGCGAGGAGAGTTGACAATTACAGAGAATACAAAGGTGTGCGGTTTACATTTTGTGTCGGGTAGAAAGAGCAATGATCCCACGAATGTTGACTACATTCCCACTCAAAATTTACCGATTCAGATAAGTACTGCCTCTAAAAGACGAACGAACAACAGCGAACGGGCTCAGAATTATTCGACAGCTGTAAATAAAGCCATTTCTGATAAACGAAAAATTTTACAAAAGTCTGGAAAATTTTCATTTCCACTCGATTTAAAAGATGTACAGAATGAAATTGAAATATCTGATGATCAGAATTGTGAAAATACAATCGATGTAGTAGTGGAGTTCCCTGTATCCCCTGGTGCCACGCCTGATCATACTTACTACAAATTTTGGGTGACACCAACCAAATATAATTTAGACAGTGCAAATTTCTGTACAGACACTTCTTCACAAGCTGTGTGTGAAACTGAAACCACCTCAGTACAGACTGAAACTGTTATTAGCTCTACCTCATATTCTACAGGTGTTCAAGTTGACACTTTTGAAGGACATACTACTAACCTCACAAATATTCAACTTAAACATCACCAAAAACTTATTAATGAACTACAAGAAAAAGTAAAACTACTTGCTAAAGAAAATGCATGTTTAAACAAGAAATTGTTTTGTGTTGAAAACTTAATGACTTGTAATGAAAATGCCCAGTTTTACACTGGTTTACCAAATTTAGAAACTTTCAATGCTTTATTTACCTATTTTGAACCAAAAGCATCTAAAATGACCTATTGGCAAGGAAATGAAACTACAGTTCGAACTCATGAAAACAAAGGCCCTTCCAGGAAACTGAGCCTTAAAAATGAATTTTTTGCAGTGTTAGTACGTTTAAAACTTGGGCTTTTAGTTGAAGATATTGCTAACCGCTTTGATATTTCTGCATCTCTATTTTCAAAAATATTTAACACTTGGATTCGTTTTCTACGTCTGGAGTTGGAGGTGCTGTTTCCTTTTCCTTGTAGGGAAAAGGTACAGAGTTTAAGACCAGATTCTTTTAGCAAGTTTGAAAATACTAGAATAATACTGGACTGTACTGAAATTCCTATCCAAAAACCTTCAGCTTTAAAAGCTCAGCGAGAAACATGGAGTTCTTATAAACATCGAAACACGTACAAGGCGCTGGTTGGAATAACTCCTGATGGAACTGTGTCCTATGTGTCAACTTTGTATGGAGGAGCTGCATCAGATAAATTCATTGTTCAAAACTCTGGCATACTTGACCTCATAGAACTGGGTGACAATGTCATGGCCGATCGAGGCTTTGAAATTGATGCGGAGCTAAATAAAAGAGGTGCTAGTTTAAACATTCCCCCATTTCGCAATGGAAATTTTCAGTTGTCCAGTGAACAGGTAGAAACTACACGCCGAATTGCTGAGGTTAGAATCCACATCGAAAGAGCGATTCAGAGAATAAAAACTTTTCACATTTTAGACAGAACTATGCCTCTAAGTTTGCATATTGTTGCTGATGATATCTTTAAAACTTGTGCATTGTTAATCAATTTTCAGACTCCTATCATAAAATAAATGAAGTATAGTTTTTGAGATTTTAGGTAATATCATTTGTTCTGCACTCTTGACAGTTGATGAAATAATGTACATGCAGTTACTCTGTACAATGTAAACCGGACATATGCATATTATTACCTGTAATGGTCTATTCAAGGAAATCAATTTTTTTCCTAGCTATCATGCTTTATAATACTTCACTTTATTGTAATGCGTGTTTTGCTTTGATATTACAAGAAAAATGTTTTTTGCTACATTAAAATCTTTAAAATGCAGAGAATTTTTGTGCATTTAATTCTCAGATTGCATAACTGTAAATTAAATTAATACAAAATTTATGAGTGATTAGCAAAAGCATTCAATTCAATTGGCTGACTGAAATTACAGTAAAACATGCTTCTAACGAATGCCAGGGACAATTTTGCTTTGTTGTAAGTGTAATTCATTATATACAATAAGTTTACAGTATTATTTCTATATGGGGACTGAAAATCACTTTGGTATGAGCATCAATTTATTATAAGGGTATTCGCTGTAATCATGGTTTACTGTATGTATAGTGGGAAAGTTATGCCACTAGCTGATAATTGTAAGAAACAAATAGCCATATTTCCATCCAAGTCAGTAAAGGTCTGCAGTTTTCCCACCTAGACCATCAGTAAAAATATTTTTGTACTACCACCCACATTTTTTTGGTATAGGTTTTTTTTTTTTTTGCTTTACAGTATTGGACAAAATGATTACTGTCATAAAAGTCAGACTCAGAAATTTATTGATGTTTGCATTACACGGATAGCTTAGTATACAAATTGATTATTTATTGCTATACAACTTTAAATCAAAATACATCCTAGAAAAATTATGGTATACTATAGAAACTAAAAAAAAAATCAAAGTGCTGAAAAAAAATTAATGGGTAGGGGCAATTTCAATGGGTTGGTTGGAGTACATCAAACAAACATTTTCTTTATTGGTGGCCCTATACTTAGTATATCCTATGCATATAGTAAAACTTTGATCTCCTATTGTGACCCCAACATACCACCAGTTGTCTTGATTTTATATAATAATTCTTTTCAGTTTCTACACAGTAATGTCTTATCCTTTCAGAGTCAGGGGTCACAATTCTTCAGAGTATGTAAATGTAAATAGTAGAAGATAACAGACAGAAGCCAATTTTCAATCAGAAAAACTTCTTCAAGCTAAGGTTAGGCCTAGAAAAAAATATGTTTGTTTCCACTTTCAGGCTGAAAAAAAAATTATAGGGTAGATCGGTAGGCAATTTTTTTTTTTTTTTTTTGAAATTTTTTTTTTAACTTCTTTAATCAAAACGTGTATAGAAGTAACATTAATGACAAAAGAAATAGTGTTTTCAAGCATTTCTGTGACTTAAACTTATAATAGAAAGGTGACTCAAACTTCTTTCTGTCTTGAAAAGCTTACGAAGTTAGAGACTATAATTCCCTGGGTGAAATCTTGCACTACATGGGACAAAAGCATTAGAAAAATTTTAAGGGTCGGCACTATAAATTAGGGTCGGTCGGGAAAGCGGAAACAAACATATTTTTTTTCTAGGCCTTACCTAAAATGACCTCTAAGAAATTAATTACCAGTATAACTGTAATATAAACTGACATAATTAAATTTGGCTTTCAATATTTTATTTTGACCTTGTCTTATTATTATGACACACAAGTTCATAAAGGTCAAATAATTATTCATTTAATCTAATTACTATAGTACAAATGTTAATGTGTAACATAAAGTTAATACATAATGTTCAATGGATTGACAAATATGTACTAAATGTTACATAATTTAAAAGAGGGAATCAACTTTGGATAATACGAGAATTCATTGCGTTTTCATCAATATCTCATTTAACTTCTAACAAGATTTGAAAAAAATCACTAACATATGGAACACCTCTTCATTTTAATATGGAAAAAAGTAAACATGGTATTCTTAATAATATACTGTATATCAAAGCATGATGTAATCACTTATGCATTGTAACACAAATAATGATCCTAGATGTAGAAATTAAGTTGACAATGTCATGCACTACACACATTGTTATTTGAAAGTTCACTTCTCTTTTCTCTCGCATAAGTACCATGAAGGGATTTGAATGGAGAAGGAGTCATGACACCATATATGTACAACACCTTGATTCAAAATTTTGATATATCAAAAGCTGGCAGACCAAATTTCACAGAGGGGTAAACAATTTCTGGTAACATGAAATAATCATAAAACTGTGTAAGTTTATGTAAAACCCTCTCCCAAAAATGTTTGTCAAATGTAACCATCTCTATATGAATGTCATTCTTAGTGCACAAAACAAAGTAACATTTTGAAATATTTAAGATTCCCATTTGTCCCTGAATCTGAGTATAATAAGAATGTTTTACATTGAGACAGACCTCATTATTTTCATTCATTTTCAAGCAGGGCAACTTCTTTGCTGCTGATGGTATGTCCATGTCCCATGTTGAAGCAGGATTTTTCAGTTCTAAAACGAATTGTTCGCCATTTATCAAAGCAATGCCATCAACAGAAGCCCCTAAAAATGTACAGTGTGAATCAACAACCAGGCCTTTTTGTTCAACAATAACGTCATGTACATGTATACCCTGTTCTACCAACTTAGATTTAAATTTCTCAATAGCTTTTTTTTCTTGCTGTAGTCCGAACAGCATTGCATTTGTCGGTTTCATTTTGTTATATAAAAAATATCTTAGAAGTTTTGATGGATCTGTTGTACTTCTGCGTACAAACACTTTGTGAAAGTCAGATGCAGTGAGTCTGTATTTTCTAGCACTGTGCCATTCTTGCGAGCTTGACTGACCCCTTGTTCTTGATTCCAATTCAACTACTTCATTACCATCCAAATGTAAAGAGTCTTTAAAGTACATGCAAGCATTTTTTAAGTCTAATATACTTGGAGGCAACTCAAAATCTGTAAAATGTTTAACAGTAGACACTATTTCTTTGGTGAGTAGAGAAGACTCAGTAACGTTGGGAACATCAGGAACTGGCTTGTTATACTTAATGAAACCACACGTTGGATTGGCACCTTCCAAAGCTTCAGTCAAACGAGATTTGGATTCCTCTTCTTGAAGTTGATCTACAGGTGGGCGAGGATCAAACTCCAAGGATGCCAAGGTCTCCCTCCCTTTCACCACTTTTCCTGGCTCCTGCCTACAATAATAATGAATTATGAAGTATTTCTTTACTAGCAGTGTGTGCTTTTCAATCAATATTTTCAATGAAACAAAGAGATCAATACTGCTATATTTTTTGTACTTAAACTTGCTTTAGTTTTTATGGTTATTTACATGTGTGCTCATTGTGCCAGTCCCACCTTACTCCAGGGGTCATAATTTGAACAAACTTAAATACAGTAAAACCCGGTTATAGCAAAGTTCTGGGGACCTGTGAATTCAATTTGCTATATCTGAAATTCATTATATCCGTATCACAAATTCGTATAACCAGTATAGCGAATTTGCAGTATGCATGTTTTCCTTCAAGTATTATTACCTACTATGTTAGTGAAGCAAGTATTACAAAATATATCTTCAATAACTAAGGTTTTCTTATGAATAGAAATATATAGACAAATGCTAAAAGGAAATAAAGTAAGTTCAATTTATTAATTTTTTAATAATCTTTGAAATTTCATTATAAAACATGTAAATTTCATTATATTTAATCTCAACGGGATTCAAAATAAGTTCGCTATATCTGTAAATTCGTTATATCAGACTTCGCTATAACCATAAAATTTTACAATGATTTGTTAAAAATTTTGCCGGGGACCCAGGAAAAGTTTTTGCTATATCCGTGAGTTCACTTTATCCGAGTTCGAACTAGATGAGTTTTGCTGTATCTGAACTGTGGATGTTTCCAAACAAGTATCATCTTTCCTTAATTTATTCCTTAAAAATAGTAGAACCCTTTAACATGTTCATTGTCTAGTGATCTTTACTCCTTAATCATAAAAGTACATACTACTCGACAAGTAATAATGAATGTGAATTACTCATTAATAATGACCATACTTGACTATCCTGATATTGTGTATAGTTTTAGGCTCTGTCTTTCTCTTTGCTGGTTTGTTCCATTGGCACAGTTTTTCTGTAGAAGACCTGTCCTCTGGTAGATCTTTCAGTCCCTTAGCAACAAAGTCATCCAATGCAAACAGCAATGCTGCTATATGGCCGCATGCCTCACCCTTCCTACAAATTATAGTCTAAAATAATTAAAATTGTCATGTCGGGCCTCAAAGGGCAATATTTTAAAACCAAATTTCTAATGCCCATAAGCAGTACATGTATTCATATTTTGTATTTATTTTCTCTAGCACTGTGGAATCTTCATTTCCATGGGTATCAAACCCATATCCATGAATTTATTCTAAATGTATTATATTTTATTTGTTTGATATTTGGCA
>NW_026934852.1:0-61858 GCF_032062105.1 Saccostrea cuccullata
TTGGTTTCCGTTTTGCGGAAACTATTTGGAAACAAACATAATAGTTTCAGTATACGGAAACCCTAAAGAAACTTGCTGAAACTATTATATATTTTCTGCATTGCAGAAACCATACAGGAAACGTCAACGCCAAGTTTCAGCAAGATTTCCGTATATTTTCAGTTTTGCGGAAACTGGACTTTTCACCCAGTGTACATTGTAACGATATGACCTTATTGTTACACAAGTACATTGTATCAATATGACCTTATTGTTACATGTACACAAGTACGTACATTGTAACGATATGACCTCCTTGTTACATAAGTACATTGTAACGATATGACCTTATTGTTACACAGTTACATTGTAACGATATGACCTTATTGTTAGACAAGTACATTGTAACGATATGACCTTATTGTTAGACAAGTACATTGTAACGATATGACCTTAATGTTAGACAAGTACATTGTAACGATATGACCTTACTGTTAGACAAGTACATTGTAACGATATGACCTTTTTGTTACACAGGTACATTGTAACGATATGACCTCATTGTTAGACAGTTACAATGTAACAATATAATCTTACTGTTAGACAAGTACATTGTAACGATATGATCTTATTGTGACACAAGTACATTGTAACGATATGACCTTATTGTTACGCAAGTACATTGTAACGATATGACCCTATTGTTACACAAGTACATTGTAACGATATGATCTTATTGTGACACAAGTACATTGTAACGATATGACCTCATTGTTACACAAGTTCGTATACATTGTAGCGATATGACCATATTGTGACACAAGTAGATTGTAACGATGTGACCTTTTTGTTACATATGTACATTGTAACGATATGACCCTATTGTTACACAGTTACATTGTAATGATATGACCTTATTGTTACACAGTTACCTTGTATCGATATGACCTTATTGTTACACAAGTACATTGTAACGATATGACCTTATTGTTACACAAGTACGTTGAAACGATATGACCTTATTGTGACACAAGTACATTGTAACGATATGATCTTATTGTGACACAAGTACATTGTAACGATATGACCTCATTGTTACACAAGTTCGTATACATTGTAGCGATATGACCATATTGTGACACAAGTACATTGTAACGATATGACCTTAATTTTTGCGAAACACCATATGAGCTTAAAAAGTGACCTTGCTGTATATAAGTATATTTAGATTTGTTTTCACGACGTCATAATTTTGTGTATTGTTTTCTAATTGTGTTGAAATATATCAAAATATTTTTATTATTATATTGTTATTATAACACACATGAATTAGACACTTTAAAATGTTTTGTAAGCACATATTTTGTTGTTTTTTTTTTGTCACATTATAAGTATATCCTTCACATTTCAGTTGTTCAAATTCAACTTAATATTAACTCCACAGTTCCGGAATACGAATATAAGACAAAAAAGAGATTTATAAAGCATTGCATAAAGGACACAATAACATTTGATATACTAGGCAAAATATTCATATGAATTACACATTTTTTATTATGCAATAATAAAGACGAAATGATTTTTGCAGAACTCAAATAATGTTTGCTATAATTTTTCTATTAATGCTCAATATAATAATGTTGATACGTCTAAACTTGTTTATTACTCGGAGGTAAGATCCGTTTGAGCTTAAAAGTGCCCTAAGCTGTATATAAACACAGCTCAACGCACCTTTTAAACTCGCGAGTTTTTTTTTTACAAACATTAAAGTAACATTTTTCTTGCAATAAAACTTAAAACTTTCGAGTTTCAGTACGAGGTATAACCCTTATATGATTAAATATTCCACTTTAAAGGTGCCTATTCTCTAAAATCATTATCTTAAGATTTAAAAGTCAATATTCTAAAAGGAGTTTGTTTATAAATTGTATGATGTTAATATGTGTGATTTTATCATAGGTATTTACAAATTAATTTATCAAGCTTTCTCTGATGCTATTTGTTTAAAATTTTCAAACTGACTTCTTACAGATAAGTAGTATGCTAGGTACTTTACACATTTTTATTACTTGTCTGTCTTGGTTTTGTCGAAATGCAGCTCCGAAAAATGACAAAACTGCATTAAGAAATCATCTGAAAGGATTGGATAATAAAGTATTATGTATCTTCCAACATAGTAAATTGTAAATATTTAAAAGAGAATTCTTTTACATTTATGATCTGAAAAGTTTGTGTTGGTAGGTACTTTCATGATGCTAGATTTCAGGAAAGGAAGCTGAAAAAATGGCATCTTTTTAACATGGAAAGTAGTCGAACAAATGAGAAATACTTCTTTCATCCTGCGCCTTACTGTAGCATTTATGTACAGAAAATACAGAAATTACATGAACTGCACTGTTTTGTATGAAGGCAAGGCAAAAGTATGTTCGAAAATGAATGAATACCAAGACGGTTGCATTTGACGAGAAACAGTGAAAAAACATTTGGAAATTCTTATAAAATATCATCCAAAAGTATACAAAAATCAAACCAACTAGTATGTTTGAATTATGTTACAGTAATTGAATATGATCAAAATTAAATTATAAATCATTTTTGAAATATTCAAAAATTTAAAAATTGCCGAAAAAATCAACACTTGAGTACGCTGTACATATGAGAATTCTAATATATGTAAGCAAAAGCAAATTTCCAATTTGAATTTTTAAACATGTGTATTAGTATATTCATAGCATAGTATCGACCCAAGTCTGAAAGATGCGCGGGAACGTGATTAACCCCTTAACGGCCAAGTGCGCCTTTTGACGCATATTCAGCATCACAGCTATTTAACTGTTGGCGTTTCGTAAATAATTGGGATACAACAAAACAGTTAATATTTTCTAAAACTAGAGAAGAAACACAACAATTTTTCTTTTATCAGTTTTTCTCCGCGATGTTAAAAAATTATTGTAAACTTGAATTGAAAATTGGATATAATTGCGGGAAGTAAGTAAAATTACGCATATTGATTGATTTTGTGCTGTCTTCTGTAGGTTGTATCTCACTTACAGCACACGATAAAAAAAAAATGAATGTCATATCCTGAAATATCCTACATTTTCTCTATTGGACATTGAAAGGTACGAGCATCCGTTACAGAAATATTTGCTGTTGAATATTTGAACTTTTTCTAGCAAAGCAAACAAAATGCACTATGACGTCATGTAACGTTTAACATGTACACAACGTTCATAATCTCGGTGTAAAATAAATCGATTCTTTTAATATATGGAACAGATTTATTTTTGAAAAGAATTATTTATAAAGAAGAATTAATATACGAGAGGTCTTGAGCCATAAACATGTAATAAAGGGAATTTTCCTTAGCTTTAGAATATTTATATAGTCATAATTCTTGACCCAACGCCCCGATTTCGCGCACCCACTGTTTCAGAAATCACAGTCAAATTTTGTGTCATTCCTACATGTAGTAGGAATAATTAATCAAGTAATTAGGTATTGTCGTTACCGTTCTTTTACTCTTCGGATTTGGCATTACAAGTTTAAAAAAATATATACAAGCTTATAAATCATTTTCGAGTCCTTAGTCTAGTATTTTAAATGTACTTTGAAAGGAAAAGCTGTCACAACGACGAAACATATAGAGGTGTTAAAATTTCGATGAAAGATATATTTTTGCAAACGCACAGACTGTATTTAACTGACGTTATTATTTTTCTTACCCTTATCTTTATTTAATATAAAATAAATGTATAGGAACATGAAAACAAAATGATGAATATACACTGTGATATTTAATTTTTAAAAATCGGGAAACTTAAATTCGTTTGAATTATTTCCCTTTTTGTTACCACGGTTGTTATATACACAGGGAGAGACATAAAACAAGCATAGACAATTATTGTTTTTTTCATGCCACTTACAAATTTGCCGTTATAATATCTTAGCTATAAATTTTAAGATCGAATTCAGCTCTAAGATATAACATGCACGCATGTTTTTGTTTAGTTTGTATTTTTTTTTTAAATATTTACTAATATTTATTTAGTTAAAGTTTAGATATGAACATCATGAAGGTCTAATGTTGAAAATGTATTCCACAGGAAATTTTAATGTCGCTTCATTTATTTACAAATTTCAAGGCGGGATTCTCTGCCGTAAAAACGTTCCTAACAGATTGCGATGAATGTTAAATATTTTTTTTTATCTTGAAAAAGAAATGCATGGATCTTCTTTCATAAGTAATCATAGCATATCGTTAAAAATCAATAAACTTCATAGCTGCAGAACTGTAGCTCTCCGAAAACATGTGACTGCAGACCCAGAGCTACAGTTCTGCAGCTATTAACTTCAGTACTGAGTTTGCTCTAAATTTCACGGATAGATTATTTGCAGATTTCAAAAAGAACTGAAATTTATCAAAACAACCTTATATCATTAATACTAGTTGCGGGTCAGCTATTTATTTTTAAGACAAAGCCTTCTTAGATATAACAAATTGAATTGGATAAAAACATTTGCTTCCGAAATGGTAATTCATGAAGGATTTTGCATGACAGATATAATTTCTTTCATTCTTTGGGGAGCGAAATTTTTCATACTTTTGTTTTTCATCCTAAAACGAGCTTTGATTTTAAGTATTGCAGAGAATTTTAAGTTTTAACTTAATTTTGGATATGTGAGACTTCATAAATCATACATTTGTGTCTTATTATACTAGACATCAGAAACAAACAATTGGTCATATTTAACTTCATTAAAAAAAAAATAATGGGACTTGATCAAGTATTAATTCCGTAACAATACCAATAAAAAAAATGGAATATTAAATTTGTTTTTAAAAAGTAATTGATGCAATAGTCGTGGACAATTATGTTTTTTGTTTTTGAAACAGTTATTTCTTTCAAGCTTTATATAATGAATGGTGAACCGGCGTCAGTTATCTTATCTTGCACCGTAAGGGGTCGCCACAGGCAAATGCGGTCCAACACAAACACTGCAAAGCATGGCAGCAATGGCTTATCGGCGATTATTCTACAGATCACTTTCGAAGAAACCAGACGTATCAAAAACATATCTTACCCACCATGGCATCAAATTTTGGTGCTATGACAATACCTGAACTAAAAAGAGAGTTGGAAAAAGTCGGTGCGAAAAAAAGCGGTAGAAAATGGGAGCTTGTTGAGAGGTAAATAAACGTCATTGTAAACAGCTGATTGATCTTTTTAAAGTCTTGTGTTACCTTATATAAACATTTAAATGATATAGTATATCAATGATTTGTGTCTATATTGCCTTAGAAAACCCCAGTTAATTGAAGTGTATTTTGGAAAAAACTAAAATGATCGTTTTTATTGCTGGTATGTTTTTCCCGAATTTCCTCAATGATTGTTTTTTAAGTGGTTCTCGATTTCCCGTGAATGTTGGTCTCATATAATTGACAACTTCATGAAAAGATTTCATATATTGTTATATTATTTAAAAATAGTAATCAATTTAACCATGATAATACTTTTAATTCACAGACTTGAAGCTTACAAAAGAAATGCCTACTGTGCAAAGACAGACGTTTCTG
Organism: Saccostrea cuccullata; assembly: GCF_032062105.1. NCBI lineage: Eukaryota > Metazoa > Mollusca > Bivalvia > Ostreida > Ostreidae > Saccostrea > Saccostrea cuccullata. Next base: position 5,558 of record NW_026934852.1, read on the forward strand.
GACCTGAGTTCCTCATGATGACCCCAGATCCACAGCCTTATAAAGATCTCCATGGTGGCCAGGCATTTCCAGGATGTACAGATTCAGATATTTCTGCCTTCTTGTTAAAGTTTAAAAAGACAATGGACAAAAAAGCTAGAGACATGTATAACGATGGTTTCATCCAATATGTGAAAGTAGTATTCCATGATTTACACTGGTTTATCAGAAGTTCAGTGAAAGCCTCTATAATGAAATCAGTCAAGTATATTGTTGATGTCATGATAGGTCAGGACAAGAGTGTTGTTGAATCCCAATGTGAATGTGCTGCAGGAATGGGCCCAGATGCACATTGTAAACATGTGTGTGCTGTTTTGTTTGCTTGCTCAGATTTTTTGAAGCGTGGAAGTGTTAAAACAGAACTAACCTGTACACAGACAATTCAAACTTTCCACCGAGCAAAACCGCACAAAGGAAGCCCACTAAAAGCACGGTTGATGGACATGCCTGGCTGCGATGAAATATGCAACAGTGAATATGATCCACGTCCATTAAAATATCAAAATAGCCCTGGTTACTCTTCATATTTTAGAAGTATGTGTTTGAATTTCCCAGGCATCAGCAGCACCCCAATATTTCAGTTATATGAGCCTGTAAACATGAGGGCACTTGACCTGGACCATGATTACCTCAAGGACACATTTAGTGAGAGACATTTAAAATTAATAAATGTGTCAGAAATTTCTGAAGAGTCTGCAAGGCAGGTAATGGTAAAGACGGCAACCCAAGCAGCTAATGATTTGTGGTTTGAAGAGCGGTGTTAGCGCCTACATTCATCTATGTATGGAAGAATATGTAAAGCTACAGACAGGACAGACAAAGCAAAACTGGCTCAGCGACTCACAGAAAAGGGACAAAGACTTAACACAAAGCCTATACTTCACGGCAGAAAATATGAAAAATCTGCGTTGAAAAAATACCAGGAAATTACTGGAAATACTGTATATGATAGTGGAATATGTGTGCGTCTTGACTCGCCATACTTAGCAGCATCCCCTGATGGCATTATTGATGAAGACACTTTGGTGGAGGTAAAATGCCCATATGTAGCCAGAAATAATTTCATTTCAACTAAAACTGTGCCATACATAAACCAATCGGGGACCAGATTCTATCTTGATGAAAAGCATGATTATTACTACCAGGTTCAGGGACAACTTCTTTGTGCTCAGAAACAGAAATGCATATTTGTTGTGTACACTTTTAATGATATTTTGTTCTTTCCTATCAAAAGAAATGATAAATTTGTAAATGACATGAAAGAAAAATTAGATGAGTTTTACGAAACTTACTTCAAATCTGCCTTCCTTGAAAAAATGTTTCACAAAACATATGAAGGTGTTTGTAATTGCAAGAAGTAAATAAAAGTTAAAATTATATAACAATCTTTTTATTCAGTGTTTATTATATCTGATTGATTATGCATACGATGGCACAATGCAATTCTTAAAGTTACACAACATGAAACAAATGTATATAATTTTAGATGACAGCTTTGATTCTGAACCGTTCATTGGTTCACTTAAAATTTTATATGTCTTTGCAAGTCCAATAATTCTCTCTATATGTACACGTTTACTAGATATTTTTCTATCTTTTAAAACAGTTTCACAGGACATCCTATTTTTCTTTTTAAAAAATGTCGGCATGTTAATTTGAATGTTCTTATGTACAAACATATCCTGAACATTAAAACCTTTGTCTGCCATAATTGAATCACCCGAACTGAACATATCTAACAGGCAACTCCTTTCCACAATTTGACGATCACTTGTAGATCCTCCATAGGCTGTAAAGATGTAGGACGTCAAAAAACCTGGTGTTGCTCCAACAAGAACCTTCACAGTGTTTCGGTTTTTGTATGTAGAAAAAGTTGCTTGCTGAGATTTAGGTAGTTTTGGTTTCTTAATGGGACATTCAGTACCATCAATAATTACTCTTGTATTTGGGAATTTCATTTTAAAATCCGACGGGCAAAAATATTTAACAAGATCTCTTGAAGGCCACAAATCAATTTCACGCCACTGCTTATTCATAAATAGAATCCAGGTGAAAAATATATTTGAGACTGTTTTTTCAGAAACGCCAAAAAGTCTTGACAATTCAAAATTTGTAGTGTGGCGGCGTAATTTACAAAGCACAAGGAAAAACTGATCAGGAATACTTATGTTTGAAACTTTATGATAAACATAATTCAAACAATAGGCAGCTGGGCCTAGAGTTCTCAAAACAAAGTAAAATTTCTGTAGTGTTTCCAGGCCAGTATAGAAATGGACACCAGCATCATCATTTGTAAAATTGTCTATGCTCATTGGAGAATATTTAGGTGTTTGGGTCTCCACATTTTGATAATAGATGTTCGTTTCCACTTTAGGTATCTCTGAAGATTCAGTTACAATTGTTGAATCAAAAATTACTTCTTCGGTTGTTTGCAGTTCATCACTTGCATAAATGATTTCCACAACCTCTGGTTGGGAAGAAAATTCCTCTGCTAATTTTCGCTTGATACCCCTGGACTTTGCTCTATCAGATCTGGCTTGTGAGTGAGGACTTGGCTCAACCCAGGAAAAAATACTAGGGACAGCACTTTTCTTAAGTCTTTTACTCAGGGGGGTAGTTCCTTAAAAAATGATTTATTAAAAAAAATGAAAATCATATCATCATATTATATTAAAATACTAAATATGAATCTTAATTTATTCAGTATATATAAATATATTCAAATTCGCACTGACTTAGCAGGTAATTATTTATATTAATTATTATCTATCCTTTACAAACTGGACATCTGTCAGACTTCATTTGTTCATGCAGAGAATAAAACAGTGTGAGATGAAAATAAAAGGGAAAACAAAGATTTCTTATCATGCTTATATTACATATGCATAAATAGATTACCAGAAGTTTTCACAGAGCTGTCAGACATGCTTCTTGTTTACTGGATCACAAGTGTAATCGGGAATGTCAGCAGGAGTCATATTGGCATGCATGTGTCAGTGTCTTGAACATGTTAATCGTAAATTAATTTACATGCGGTTTAAGTATTTACAAGAAAAATGCAACTTGCAACTATCTTAATATTATATGATACATGTATTAAAGTTTTAAGCTGGTGAAAAATAAATAAATACATACCGTGTTGAGTTTCAGTTACGTAGTCGTCAGCTTTGAAGTGTGTCCTGCATACAACAGCATGTGTCGTAGGTTCCCAGCTTTGAAAACGGGTTTCGCCGCGTTTAATTGCATGGATCCAATTTTTTCTTCTTGATTGATCAGAGGGAAACACATGTCCACCTCGATTACTGCATTCTGGTACACAACAGCAAGTTTCAGGCATGTTAAAAAAGAGATTGACAGCGGTTTGTTTACGGTTTCTTCGATAGTTCAATATTGATAATGCGTGAGGGGACCGAGTTTGCCTGTGGCGCCCTCTAAGGGAAAGATAACAGGAGACGGTACCTAATTCGTCCATTTATCCTAGAATGACTGGGGATTACATGTAAGGTCGGGTAGCGAAGTGGGACATACAATGGAAGTATATGCATTGGCGTCGGAAGCAAATTGAAAGTGGAAGGGGGCAAAGTATATAAAGAAGAAAGAAATATTCAAATTACCAAAAACTTAAAAAGCGAAAAAAAATTGTCCTTCGTCCTTCACGAAAATCCTATTTTTTGGGGGTAGGGGGGGTTTAATATCGAACATCTCTCATTTCTTTCTAAACCTATGCTCCAGTGTTCATTGTCTATATTATGGCTACCTTATAACTGGTCGAGGAATCTACCTTATATGGAAATTGTTGCGATTGCGCACAGAGGTGCTCACAGCAAACAATGGTCCAATCCAGTGAATGGGCCGAAAAGCATGATTGTTTACTTCGTGTTTATTTTTACTATAAACACGTGGGTCAGGGAATTTTAGGACGCGATTTCAAACGACTGCAGGAAAGTCAGTTAACAATATTTTTGAAATTTGTCATGCAAAATACGAAGTTTGGGTACTGATTAAAATTCCCCATGCTCACATTAACAAACAAAGTAAGTTTTCCTTGTTAAATAGTACTTGAAATACCGCCAACAAAGTCTTCACTAGTAAATAAGACTCAAGTTTTTGTTTAACTCGATATTCATTAATTTGCCATGTTACTGGTTAAATTTATGTAGTTCTTGCTCAGTTATTTGTTACCAGAAATTAAAAGTTGCATTTTATAAACAAAAAAGGATTCTTAAGTTGCATTTTTTAAAATTATTTACCTGTTATATAAATTCCATGCATATTGATCATAGAACATGAGTAGCATATATTTCGAAGTTGTGTATTGTAAACATTGACAATACGTGACCACAACTTAGAATTGATTGTTTTTGGACCAAGGAATAGTCACTTGAAATTGACTTTTCACTGTCAGTACAGCTATACAGCACAGGAAAAGCTGTCAACAAACGGAGGAAAAATTGTGTTTTGTCAGACACAGACATAGAAACTGTCACTGAATTGCAAGAAACTCGTTTGTCTGTGTAACCCATTATGAGACACCCCCCCCCCCCACACACACACACACAGACATTCTTTTTACATAGCAGGTCCAAACTGTATCGCAATATCTTTTTTAACAGAACTGTAAAGCGTTTTCGGAAATTGATATTTACATTATTATGAATATATTTATGCAAGTACCAAGTCCAAGAAAAGACACTTGCATGCAAGTCTAATATATGTCACCTATGAACTATTATATATGCGTTCATTGTGAATGCCTAAGTACATCGATAATCAACACTCAAGCCACGGTCCAGAGTCCGCTTGTAGCCTCCAGATTGAAAGAGGATTTTGGCCGTGATTAGGAAGACACCAGATTTGCACTAGAAATTGCGAAATGTTTGTCATCTAAACATTTTGTTCCAAGTGCATGTATTTTACCTTAGGTCCTTCAACAAAAATTTTGGTGAATTTGCTTTGCACTGATATTTACCACCTAAAATATTGAAGATCTATAACAAGAAAACAAATTCCAAAAAATTGTAAAAAAAAAAAAAAAAAAAAACACAAACTAATCTATATTGCGCTTCGTCCCTTGCGGGCTCATCAGTAAATTAAGCAATTAAACAGATACATATACCTGCAAAGATAACATGATCAAGATTGTGACTGAAACTGGACTCAAAGTGATGCACCCAGTTTTTCTTAGGAAAGTTGACACACGAGAAAAGTCTTTTTGGTTTTGTTTTAGTAAGGACATTTTCAAAGGCTGCTCCATTTGGCACCTCCATTTTTGTTTAAATTCCATGCCTAAGTTTCGTTTCCTTTTTTACTCATCGGTACCCCCACACAGACACATATTTAAATAACAATGCTTCCCGTCTCTAAGTAAATAGAGATAAAGGATTACTCTGGGTAATGATATAAAGGGGATCAAACAGTCACTTGCCCTGGTTGGAATATTTATTGTAGATGCTACATGTCACAGCTAGTTGGTGTTCATTTTGCATTTGCATTGATAATTGATTAGGGAAGGTGATCATAGGTGATGATAAACCATGTAATGGAAGACATATGCAGTACTTGGTAAAACCTTCATAGGGAAAAGTAAAATGGATTAAATTCAAATTTAAATTCATGCATGAATAATAAATAGTGAGACCAGTAAAAAGTTCCAAAGTCATGTAATCTCGTATTAATACGAGTAAATCTTTTTTTTTTAATCCCGATGAAAAAAGTTTACATTTTGCTTCATGCATACGCTACTGATTGCAATTACATACTCCCGGGTACATGTACAAACTCAGATTAAAATCAGCTGTTTAATACTAGCCCAGTTACTTCGTTGTTTGTCGTAAACGTAGACATATAACCCCACCCCACCCCCTTTACCCTTATACAAAGAGTTGTGATTAAATGCAATTAACAATTTGATACTGGTATTAATATTATAATTCATTCACTACGTAGTTAATTCATGTTTGTAATGAAAAAAAGTAATGACATAATATAAATTTTAGTGAATAGAAGGTGTTTATGTAAATGTAGGCTGAAATCGAGAGTTAGTGTGCATAGTTCTTTGCCATACTCTCCCCATGGCCGTCATCTAAAACTTAATGATATAAACTGATGATATTGTATGTTGGAGTACATATTAGGGTATTGTAAATTCTTATATGCAGATCGCTGGAACTAGGCATTTAATTTTATTCATTGATAGCACTCTACTGAAAGTAAATACAGTGTACCTTCAGATATCCAGACGCTTTAGTTCCCAGACAACTTTTCATCAGTACAGAATTTTTAAATGTTATTTGGTCTTGTTTTACTAGTAATTCAGATATCCGGATGCTTCACATATCCGGGCAAATTGACTAGGAACCAAAGCGTCCGGATAAATGAGGCTCCACTGACTTTAAATATATAATACCCAAAATTTGTTAGGAAACCCCCTTCTCAAAATTGCTATATTTGTAACCATGGCAACACAGTTCCTTGAAATAAAAATACTAAAATATAAAACAGAAGTGTGCATCTTTGTATGGTCTACATGTGTACCAAATTTTATTGAAGTCAGTAAAAAACTATATGAGGGAGAACGATTCAAAAATTGCTTATGATAATCAGACAGTTGTAAAGCCGAAGTATAACATATGACGTACGGACACTGTGTAATTGTATAAAGTCTTTCTACCGAATGAAATTGACCAGAAAAACTAAAAACTAATTGAATTCACGCTATTTTAATAGTAATACCATATCCTCTGGTTTGGAAACATTATTTGTAAAATTGTTTGTATTTCAGGGACGAATAAAGGGAGAAAAACATATTTTTTGCAATTATGGGTCTCAATCGTTGCCATGGAAAACATGACGTCAAATTACTCTGCATAATTAAATATTTTAGGATCTTACCTTTCAGAAAATATATAGGTTGCTTTATGTAAAAGTGACTAGAAAATGTCTAAAATTCTATTTGAACTTCTTTAGGCAGTTATGCAGAAAAACTGCAAACTCTCTGGCCGTCAAAGGGTTAAGGGAAAGGGGGGAGGGGGTAATTTTCTGCTATTTAATCAAAACTGGTCGTATAAAAATTATGGAAAAAAATATGAAGATTGTAATTACTACCAGCTACCTAAAGAAAGTTTGTTACCAAAATTAAAAGACAGGTTTTTTCACAGATAATCTTTAAAAATGAAAAATACACATTTTTCAAGGGTAAGTTAATTCATAGTATTTCAGTTTAAGATCTTTGAATATTTTTTTCCATGTTATGCATATCAAAAAGATTACTATATTTTTGTGTTAAATGGTTAAAAGAATAAATCAATGAAATTTGACAGTTAAAGGCAACCATTCCTTTTTGAAAATGAAGGATTAAGTAGTTCATTGATTAAGAATTTTCTCTCCTCGTAATTAATTAAAGGGGGTTAACTTTTGGAATTTACTTTCCAAAAACCACTCTAACGATTTCGTCCAAAATTTGCATACACACAGTAGATATAGTAATAAATATACAAATATAGCGAAAATCAAACGACAGGATCTTTTTGGGGGGTGTACTATATAGCATTGTGTATTATTCCATTTTCAAAAAGGCCCCAAGGAAGTATAGTGTTCCCACTAATAGAGTCACCCTCTTAAAACAAGGTATTATTATTATTAATATTATTCAACGTTGAACGAAAAGCTGTGTATCATTTGTGATGATGAACACATTGAAATGCATGCTTCCACCGCAAGAAAGTGTTTTGTGGGTCGTGAACTTCCATGATTTCTATATTGATTTAATTACAGGGAAAAATATACATATAACGACAAGTGTTCAAGCTCGAAATTTCCTCAAACAATACAATTTAATAGCTAAGCAAACATTGACCTTTGAAACATCTAAGTAATGGTCAGTGATGAGTGAACATTCCCTGCAGATTGTCACACACTCCGTTTGCTACTTCTCATGACAAAAAACGGAAAAAAGCTGTCGACAATTTAAAGTGAAAAATATGTCCTTACAATTACTATGAAGAACAATAGTCAGTATTTCACTTACGGGGTAATAATAAATTTTATTTGATGACAAGAGCATTGTATCCACCCTATTAAACAAATTACAACCAATGACAATGTTATCACCTGCTTTGTCAATTGCAACCACTACATACAGATTGGATAGTCTATTTAATTCTTTTTAACGTATGAAATATTTAACTCAGGAAAGGAAAATATCTTCTACTCTACAGATCTATTTCCCTAAAGGTTTACACATTTAATGATGAGTTATTAGTTATTATTAATATCATATAAGTATAGGTCTTTTAACAAATTTCTAAGTCAGGGATCAAACAAATATCAATGCTTAGAATTATGTGTTTAACCAAGTGTTGAGTTTGAAGATAAGATAAGGACATGTTCACGTCACTCGTATTTCAATAATTATTTATTCACAACACACTAAAAGGATTTCATACATCTAATTATGCAAATGATTCAAACCTCTTTAAGGTCAAGATCTAGTAAATGAAAGGTGCTTACAGATTCCTCAAATTTGAGAAATAAATTCCTTTAATGATGCCTTATAAGTTAAGCTTGGTCAAATAAGTTTTTAGGGGCATAATTTGTAGGTAAACAAGATGAAAAATCATAATTTATACTGTCATTTTCAATGAAAAATTAAGAAATCCCGTCATGAATATGGGACTTTTTTCCATATCAGACAAAGAAAATGTATCCAGATAGCCTACAGTCTCTCAGAAAACGGTAATATGTATGTTCTTGGACTCTTCTTTAGAATAATGTCAATTTTAATATAGGTATCGGGACTATTTTTCATGTAATTTCAGATTTAATTCCCTGAAAATACTTTATTTTCTACATAATTCTATTGGAGCCGTAAAGTATGGGGAAAGGAAAGTTGAAAGTGATTATGACGTCATAATGGATTTAGCACCAAATAGGTAGTCTGAAGACATTTACTAGATCTTGACCTTAAGAATATTTGGTTTTCATAAATATTAGGTTTAAATAAGACAGCATAACAACAAACAAATGACATTGAATAAGTATTGGACAGTTAATCAAATTGATGGTTATGTAATTAAGGAGATAATCAACCAACTCTCTCTCTCTCTCTCTCTCCCTCTCTCTCTCTCTCACACATCTCTCTCTCTCGTATTGCTAACTTGCCCTTCAATACAGAGTCTGTAGATGTTCCTCTCATCGGCTTCAGAGAACTGTTTATAAAGTTCATAAAATTGCATCATTCGTAGAGTAATGGTGAAATAGAGGTAAAAGTTATTGGACTTTGCCAGCTTATGCATATCATCACTACCAATAAAATGTCATTTTCAGTGTTTTAAAAATACTAAAAAAGTGTTTGAAATTATTGCATTCAAATGTGTGCTCAAAACGTAAACATATGTAAATTTCAAGGTTAAGTCATTATAAAGATATGTCTGCAGTGGGGAAATGTGTTTAATTGCTGAATTGTATAATCTTAATAATATAATATATCTATAATTGAATATTAAGTTGTAAAATTACATGAGTCAATATGCCAACAGACACAAAATGTTGCTTATGATTTTAACTAATTACCCGAACCAATTCTTGTATTCACCCAAGTTATGTTATCTACTTATTCTATCTGCTGTTTCTGGATTGTCATTAAGGTTAAAGAAAATATGCTATATTTACCGTACTTTTTTTTTGAATCAGATATAATCAATATAAAAATGTTTAGATGGAGAAGAGAGAGAGAGAGAAGGAGAGAAAGATATCTTTCTGTCAACTATGTCAGTTTTGTGTCAACTGATTTCGAACATGACGTAGAACATGGGAAAACAAGGTTAAAACTTTGATAATGGTTAGGAACATGCTAGATTACCTCAAACAGATTTTGTGAAGGAACGAGAAATCATATTTTAAAATCTTTTACTGTGAAAATAACAATAGTTAATGCGTTACTACTGAATAAGTGATAGATAGTAGATGAATATAAACTACTGAATAAGTGATAGATAGTAGATGAAAATATATGTACACCCTATAGCTATCTTCTGGTGGGTTGGAATCAATTCTCATGCATTCACAAACATTCCTTTATTCCTCTATCATATGTCAGAGGATGAAACAAGACCTTTCGGTTAAAACTAAACGACGGCCTTCATTCATATTTCAGTGACCAATCAGCCACGGAATGGCACTCATTTTAGTGATCTCTCAGTTGCCTTTCAGTCACATTTCAGGTACCTCTCAGTCAAAATTCATCGAACACATTTCCATCAATTTTCAGTGACTTACAAGTATTTACTGAATGGTTTAGGAAATACATGAAATTCCTGATTTCACATTTTTACTGTAGCATATATATTACAACTCCTGTTGACGTTACAGGAAAAATGTCATTAGGTCTAAGAAGGATATGGAGATAACGAACAGTATTCAATCTCAAAGTCCATTAAACAATATACAAAATCAGAGCAGAGCAAACACGGACCTTCGAAACATCAGAGGTTGGAACAGGTGCCATGGAGGAGTGAGCATCCCCTGCCGACCGGTCACACCCGCCGTGTGCTCATTCTCATGATCAAGAAGTAATACGAAAAATCCGTCGTCAATCCAGTGTTTAAATAATGGACTAACAATTGGTATGAAAAACGTCAGTCAGCATTTGACTCAATGATGAATGAGCCGTCCCATGCAAAAAGGGCCCTTAAGGTTAAAATTATAAAAATTGACTTTTCAATGGATTATGGTAGCACATAGTGTAAAATACCCAAATATCAAGTCTCATTCAAATATTCCAACTAATGACTGAGATACAGGCAATCAAAGTTTCAAAAAATATTGAAAAGACGCTAAAAATGACGTAAAAATGACGCTCTAAATGACGCTTAATCATTGAATAATTTTATACCGGTATCGGTTCCCGGATTGAAAGGCCTTAAGCTGTTACCTGAAAACAAGAACACAAATGTTACAAAAAACAATACTGCTTTTGTTTAATATGCAATATTTGAAATAAATGCTTTCGTAAAATTAATTCTTAATCATGTACTAGTTGTCAAAACCGATCAAATGATAAATTTTAAATAAATATGATTGTATACTCGTATAAAGCCATACAGGACTCGATATCAGACAAGACGTGTAAGTGCATTTAGGAAGTGTCAACATTTTCGCAAATTAGAGAAATATTGTCTCTAATTGGTAATTCAAAATAAACATTAATTTGGAAAAAAAATGATTAAAAAAATCCCTAACGAAGAATTTTTTCACTGATAACACAAAGATAATGATTTTGCAGCAGTTAAAAATGCTTTTGGTTTTTCCTAATAACGTTGTAAGCTTTAAAAAATGTGACATCAAGTTTGGCATGAATATTTAAACAGGGAAAATGAAATCTTTTTTTTAAAAAATGAAGAAAAGCTATTTGTTAAATACTTTTGACATACAATACATATTTTACATACTTGTATTTTACTTACATAAAAATATTTTTTTAAATAATCCATTACGATAAAGCAGATAATACTATTATATACGATAGCTTTTCATTGTACAAGTAATGATTCATAAGGCCGTTATAAAAATATATCTAGATTCTCATCTCCGCCCAGCCAGATTTTTTTTACCCCTGCCTCGACTTTTTACTTCCATTTTTCTTAATGATGATCGGGATCGGTATTCAACTACCTGACTCAACTCTTGTTTTAAATCCCGCGAATATCGGCATTGATGCATTTTACAGCTAGGTCATTGAAAGATTGGTGATTATGTGAAGTAAGAAATAAATGAACCTCTACTATGACTTTTATTCGGATTTTCTACTTAAATCTGCACCGATTGACCAGGTCAATCAAAAAATCTGCAAAGTTTAAAAAATATAAAGCATTAGCCGCCTCTCACCTCGATTTTTTTTCTTCAAAAATCCAGATTGAGAATCTAGGAATTTTATTTAGTATGGCCTAAGCAGTATGATTTTTTTTTTAATTTTGTGATTTAAACTTATATTAAGGAATGCTTCTAGAGTGAATCAGAAAATTGATTGATGGGAGGGGGTCCATCTACATTAATTAAGGGTGGAGAATCCGGAATTTTGTAAAGGGGGGCGCATCAGAAGGCAGGTGGTCTGCGCCTTCACCGAAGCCCCAAATGGCTCTAAGGAAAGGCCATTGTGGAGGTTTGGTGTGGGGTTTGGGGGCAAAGCTCCCAGAAGGTGACAATTTTTTTTCCAAATAAGAGATGTTTTTTCCTTGATATTAGGACAATAGACAAATTTTTTACATATGAAAAATTGGAACCGGGGGGGGGGGGGGGGTTGGACCCGCCTTCATTAATAAACCATTTTATTTTTCTAACAAGTTAAACAAAGGGTCTTGATGGGGGTCCCCGTTCATCCTTTTGTGTCTGGGGACAATGACACCACAGATCTCACTTACTAAACATATCAATAAGGATTGTCGTACACTGAAAAAAAATGATGCAAATAAAACGTAATATATATGCCAAGAATTTTATGTATGTTTCTTTTGATATTGTACATGTTATTAATTCCCATCAATAATTTCGGCCCAATCCGTCACAATATTTGTACCGGGTATTTGAAACTTTTACATCAATTTCAGCTTGAATATTCATCAAAATTTAAACTGCAATTATGAGCGCGTCAAAATCAGATTCCACCCAAATTTTCTGAATTGGAACTATAATTATTAGCGAACCGACTTATAATTGAGTATATTTGGTAAACAGCTAAATTTTATTCAAGACGCTTCTTTGGGGTTAAAACATAACAAATGAACATTCTATGTCTTGCAGAAACATGCAATCTATCGGAAATTAAAGATGTAATATTTGATAAATTATCATCTTACCCTCCGACCGTCATAATGAGTTCACAATATGTTTTGAAGTTTAAGGGACTCCGGTCCTCAGCCAGGAAGTACAACTCTTTAATTTATAATTTAATTCAAAAAGTCTTTAAATGAAGTTTGAAAATTAATTCTTTTCATGCAACAGTTTTCATTATATGCCTCTCAATGTGCTTCAAGGTTCTTTGAACTTCTCAGAAAGGTCTAATTAAAAGTAGAAATTTTTATCCCGAAAAAGCATTTTTTGATACCAATGTTAATAAACATCATATGAAATTAGAAGTGATTTATGAATCTTTGCGAAGAACCTTGAAGCACATTGAGAGGCATATAATGAAAATTGTTGCATGAAAATATTTAATGTTCAAGCTTTATTTAAAGACTTTTTGAATTAAATTATAAATTAAAGAGTTGTCCTTCCTGGCTGAGGGTCGGTGTCCCTTAAAAGTCACTGATTCATCAAGAGCCCCCCTTCTTTCCGCTTAATTTAGTTTGAACCCTTTTGACACGGGCATAGACAGGCATACGTTTTTACGCAAAAACATCCACATCAATTTAAAAAAAAAAAGTGGGGGGGAGAAGTAATTTCCATGTATTCCCCTAAAACATATACATCATTTTGCTAAAATGAATAAATAAATAATTTTTAATATAAGAAAAAAATTACATGTACTTCGAAACAAATTCGAATTAAGATAAAAAATAAAAGAAAATTATCATAATCAATACAAATGTCTTTTGTATCATAGAAAATCTTTTATATCTTTGCCTTTATATTGTGACTTTCTGATTTGTGCATGCCGTATTTATCTAAAATTATTTAAAATTGACTTAAAAAAAATTGAGGACACCACCTTAAAATAGCCATTTCAGATTGCTTAAAAGTCTAACTGGTTATATCTCTGCGTGAGATAAATTGTGATGAAATTAAATGGATAATCTTGTATCTACATTCATAGGCGTCGGAACATGAGGAGGGGGCTACCGGGCTTAGCCCCCCTCCCCCACTTTTGCGCAAAAAAAATATAGGCATTGAAAATTGGGATTTATCTTTTTTTGGTTGGTTTAGCCCCCCACTTTCGATTACGCCGCCCCCCCCCCCCCGACTTTCAATTTTCTCCCGTAGCCCATGACATGCATATTGATCGAGTGAGTCATATCTGGTGGTATCGCCGACATAAATGAACATCACTGCTGTCTTTGCTCATCATCGCTACATTTTCGAAATTTTCATGCATTTTGTATATACTACTTGTTAAATCTGCTGTCCAGAATTTATTTCTAAAAAAAACTATCTGAGCATTTTCGTGAAAAATAAAAAAAAATATTCAAACGATATTGTATTCAATCTCTCAGATAATTTCTCCAGGATATTATGTTTGTTAAAAAATAAATTTAAATTAATTGTGTAATTAGACTTTTTTTTTTCATATTTTCCCGACTCTCCCCTAAACATTAAAAAATAATATGTCTGCAATGTCAAATATTTCTGTACTTAAATAGAATTGACTCGTATCATTATGGCTGTGTAGGAGGCAAATCGTCATTTATGATGTTTATACAGACAAAAATAAATACGTCTCAGATGTTTACCTTGTTATGCATCTGCTTTACGAAGAATTGATCTGACATTAAACTTTTTCAAATTCCTTGGCCTCGCTAGACCTCAGCAAAATTTTAATCGTGAATATGAACAAACCTGAACTTAAATTGTGGTAAAAGAACTTCTATTGTAAACATTTCACTTTCACTTTGGTTATCATGTTTTAGCATTTAAAATGAAGTGTACATGATAAATGCGGAATTACATGCAGGTACAACCTATAACAATGCGTAAACATGGGATATTAAAATAAATCTTATGATCGGAATGAGTATCATCTTTCAGCAAAATTTATGCTCATTATTGGAAATGTCCGAGTGAAACTAAGCTCTGAGCTAAAAACAGATATTCCTTTTAAAAATATTTGAATTGCTTTAGATCGTATACACAGTAATGAAAAAAAATTGATAACGTTCATGTTAAAAAGTTGAGAAATGTCTCATTTGCAACTTGCATATTATGGCGTTATCTTTACCGTCGTTTTTCTCATTATGACGTCAAAGTACATAAGGGCCCTTTTCGCATGGGACGGCTCAAATTGTATTTGCTGACAAGGTCATTGTATCGACCATAGTACTTACGAAATGACGACTTTAAACGAGACTGCTGATATTCTTGTTTCATCAATTTGCTTGTCAATGATTTACCTCGTTTAAGAAATTGTTCATACGTAGAGCATGCTCTTGCGTATCGAATCAACTGAGATATATATACTCCATATGCAGGTGATGAAGGTATATTGCTGCATAAGTAAGGGAAGTTGACGATAGAAAAGTTAAAGTCATCACATTTATCATATGGCTTGGTTGTTAGATAACCATTAGTGTCCTTTTCAAGTAAACTATCCAAATATGAAGCAGAAGTGTCGGACTCTGTGGTATCTTTTATCTCAATACTTAATCTCATATTTTAATATATTCAAGTTTCACAAGAACGCAGATTTTCTTTTCATGTTCTTGTTTTCTTTTCTTTTTTTTTTAAATCATCACTAACCCCCCCCCCCCCCCCCCCCAATATTTGACACAGATATTGCAATATTATTTTATAATACTGTTTAGTCAAGTCGTGAAAGCAGAAATAAACAGTCTAATTATTGATCGAGTTACACATTTAGTTTTTCTAGCGCACTCTGAAGTACATACTCTTTCATACTCTGAAGTACTCTATCGTACTCTGTTTAGTAGTATCCGTAATTTATACTTTTTTTATTTGATAGTTAGAATTAAATTTTAATTTTAAAAAGAATAACATCAGTACCTTGACTTTTTTAGCAATTAATTTATTTTCAACATTATTGTAGTTTTATTTTAATTTTTGCCCCTATATTTGCACTAGTATCTTTTTATTTGCTTTGGGCTAGTAACTTAAGCTGCCACCTGCCCGAGGGCTAGTACTTGGTGTTTTAAATTGCACACCCCTGAGTTTATTTAGCATTTTATTTACAGCATGTTCATGAAATGTGAAATATTACTGATAAAATTGACAAGTCTGTTCAAACACCTGGCATCGTGTTACAAGTAGGACCAGCTTTATTTTTGAAGCATCTGTATCATGGTTGCAGCTGTCAAATCTTAGGTTTGCCAGCTTTAACCCTTTAACTACCAGAGATTTTGCGTTTTTACGGCAAAATTAACTTAAAACTTTCGAATAGAAATTTCAACATTTTCTAGTCACTTTTACAGAAAGCAACCTATACATTTTCTGAAAGATAAAATTCTAAACTATATAATCACGTCAAGTAAAATGACGTCACGGTTTCCATGGCAACGAATAAGGCCCATAATTGCCAAAATTTTCGTTTTTCTCTTTTAATGCTTCCCAAAAATACAAAAAAATTACAAATAATACTTCCACAACAGAGTATTTAGTGATACTATTAAAACAAAGCATATCGTCAATTAGTTTAAAGTTATGCTGGTAAATTATATTTGAAAGAGAGTGTATGACAATTAGATAATATCCGCTATATATGTAAGCATGGTAAGGCCTTGTGCCATTACAGTTGCATGACTGTAGTGACCAATTTTCAAATCGTTGTCCCTCGTAAAGTTTTTCATTGATTTCAATAAAAATTGGTACACATGTAGAGAACACTTACATACACAATTCTTTATTTTAGTACTTTTATTTCAAATAAAATTGTTGCCATGGTAACAAAAATTGGAATTTTGAGAAGAGAACATCTTAAGAATTGTTACGATTTCAACAAAACATGAAATTTGTATTCAGTACCATGCTGCTTATTGAATTACAAATAGCGTTACAAAAATTGACATTTATAAAACGTTGGTTGAAGGGAGATGAGGAAGAATAGTGCTATAAAGAGTATCTCATTTTTGTCAGTGAAATGAAAATAATGATTTGATGTCATCAGAATAATATAAGAAAATATCTGACCTCAAATCCCGGTGTTTTGCTCCTTGGGAAAAGGCCACAGGTATTGAATTGCTTTATTGAAAAATTTTAATGTTTCACTCATAAATATATGTCACCATATACCGACGAATTGCAAATTTGGACCTTTGACCTTTACATACCACTAACGGCTATTGAGCAGTAAGGATTCTTTATCATTACGATGCCAACGCTTACCGTGACTTCGGTTTCAAGGTCTCATCAGAAGGACCCGCAACTTCACTTCAAGTGCCGAGAACGTGCGAAAGGAACAGTTGCTACCCAATTTGTATCGACTTAGGTTAGTCGCGGCCGAGATTCGAACTCACGATCTCCCGATCACTGAGCGATCGCTCTACCGTGAACGGTGCCACGTGTTTTAGATGTACATGTACAGGTGTAATGCCCAGTCGTTTTCGACATCGAATGTCCTCCTCTATTTACTAGAGTTTGACTTTAGAATAAAATCACTTGCCTCCAGATTTCAGCAATCTAAACCTCAGAATTCCCAAAAACCTGTTATGTACTCGAACATATACAATATCATCAGTTTATCAACAAGTTTCAAAAGAAGGTCATAGGGCCATGGCAAAGAACTACGCACACTAACTTTCGATTCCATCCTACATTTAACACCCCCTGAGTTCAATAAAAATGAGAATTTTACTGCAAACATGCGTTCACTATAGTTGTTAAATTATTGTATTAATACGGTGTCAAAATGTTAATTGTTCTTACAACTCTTTTTATAAGGGGGCTAGAAGAAATATATATATTCAAATCAAGCTTTTAAACTCTACCATATTTTAGTACCCAGATTTCAAAATACTTTTGGATATGGATAGATGATCCTTCGTTTTTTTCCTAAATATGTTTAATTTCTATAAAATCAAATATATTTCTTTGCAAAGATACCCCCCCCCTCTTGTGAATCGACAAAAGATTTGGAATGTATTTGTTGAATAACAATTCATTATAGCTGACAGGGAGATTTTTAAAAATATTATCCGTTGATTTCTGCTGTGAAAAACACCAGTTTTATAAAGATTGTATAACTTCATTAGGCATAATTTCCCGATACTTCTGATTTAACTTTCATTTACTTATTTCTACGGTGTTTTAAAAAAAACAAAAGATGACTTTGATTGCCAATGGCGCATTTTGTTATTTTGGCGCGATCATGTGGTAAATATTCTATATACTCGCTCGGTTTTCTTTATTTTTTGTAACAGTATAATCAACTCTCTCAGCTTCCTCAATGAACATATTATCCCGGCTAATCTCTAAAAGACTATTCAATGAGGGATTTTTTTTTAGTTTATCCCAAATTTTCTAATTTATCATGCTTGATATACTTGTTTTTACTCTGTGAGGACTGACAAAATTTATTTAGAGAAATACATGTAATTGTTCATCAAAATATGTTATAGATGTTATGTTACTCAGACTGTAATCTTACCACCCCCTCCCTGGGAAAAAAAGACTATCGCATAGTGTGAAATAAAAAAAAATGTGGACCTTGGTAGCAAATATAGACGTTCGTATAGTAAAGTGTAAAATGTTTGCATCGTGATTTAATTATAACGACTTAGTTACAGCACATGTATTAATACGAGTGTTCGTGAATTGGAACGTTTCACTAGTCTACAAATAAAATGAAAAAGTGAAGACTACGTAGGCACGTAGCAACGGTGGGGGTTGGGGGTTGGGAAGGGGGCCACTTTTTCCCTGTTTAGTACTCGGAGGAAAGTGAAATGTAGTTTTAAAACACATAATGATGCATATTTCTTTAGACAAGTAAACACTATAAAATCACATGAATCACAAAATTTTTACATTAAAATTCCATACTGCAGCATTCATCATTTACTGAAAAAAGTTATAGATGTGCGGTTGGATAAACGTTCGACGTAATTTCTCTGTGACGTCATAAAGGGTCGACGCGTGTTTAGTGGATTACATACATGCCGTTGGGTTTGAAATTAACGCATTTTACACTTATGGACATACTTGAAAGTAACAATCAGGCAAATATAAAGTATGAATAAGTAACAAATATAAATATAAGTACACTGTAATAAGGTATCATTTTACAATATTTTACGTTAAAATTACCTTCCAGTGAAAACAGAATAACGCTCTAATTATCTACTCTTTACTGTTGTATTATTTATGTGTAATCGATACTAACGCCCATGTTTGTCTTGGTCCAAAATTCTCTTGTACTGCTAATGCCCAATGGTTCCCATCTGCCATTTTCCTCATATTTTGATGGTCAAAATTCATGCATAAATTTTATATTACTAAAATGTGCAACCACTGATAATTTTTTAACTTGCTTTGTTCTTGAATTTATGAAAAGACGTTAACATCATTTTAAAATGTACTTTGCAATTTAAGGGATGGTAATTAAGTTGTAAATAACTAAAAGTCAGGAATTGGGAATTAAACAACAATTATTCAATTAATTGGAAAATTATAATAATAGTGTGTACATCATTTTTTTCAGGAGAGACACATCTATCATGAATAAATTGATCTCATCATTTAATTATTCTGAATAGCAAATCTATTAGAAAATATAGGTCATTAATAAGTAAGGAATGAAGCTTATTTCAACTTATGTTATCCGATATAACATAACTTTGGGCAGTTTACGCTTTATGAACCGCGAAGCGGTTGATAAATAAGCGTAAACTGCCCCAAGTTTTGTTATATCGGATAACATAAGTTGAAATAAGCTTCATTTTTTATAATTTAATTTCAATGTAGACAATGAGACAATATTTCCTCCAGGAAAAGGCTTCAAAGTTAGGATTATTTTAAAAGTAACGTCAAGCGGAGTGATACGTTGTTGACGTAACTCATTGTGACGTAGGCAAGTTATGTTATACGAAATGGATAATACCGTTTCACCAATCAAATGACGCGTTAAAACTGAAATTATATTATTAAAATTTGAATCAAGTTTCTTAAAAATTCTTCAGGGAATGGCTAACTTTTTAAATCACCAATTTTCTTTCACTTGCAATTTTTTGGGTATATTTTCTTTAAAACAATAAACTGTGGTCAAAGGTGGAGGGGGGCAAACTTCCTTTCAATGGACATTTTGTATATTGAAGGTAATGTCGGGAAAAAAAGTGGAAAAAGAAGTGCCCCCCCCCCTTGCTACGTGTCTGTAGCCAGTTTTACTAAAGGTCGTAAGTAAAAACGTAGACGTAAGCGTAGACGTAGCCGTAACTTACGCCGATTTTGCGTTTTACTTAAAGTAGTATCTTACGCTTTGACGTAGATTTATGTGAAAATCTACGTGTGCCCTTTAGCAGTCGTAGAAAAACACGTAGCCTTATAAATACTACACTATATCTTTATAAATATGACTGGTACTTTAATCTGAATAAATCTTTGGGGGATAAAATTCATTAATTTTTTTCATTAATACGATGCTCATGTCACAATTTTTATTTCCCATGATTTCTCTTGGAGTTTGTCGAATAATGATAACATGTCAACTTCTGCAATATAATGCACTTATGGACATACTCGAATTTTACGTAAACTCTGCAATAAATTTTGAAGTTTAGAGTATTTATAAAATGATTTGATGTTTTGAAATCTTATAGGCACAAGTGAAGGGGGGAAGGGGGTGTTACAGAATCAGTTATCAATTTTATATACTGTATCATGTATCAAAAACAAAAAAAAAATCGTAAAAACGGGGATCCCATGTTAAATTCGCATTACGTTTTCACATGAACTTTTAAAATATAAAATTGAAAAAAAATCGATTTCAATCGATTATAAAATCCTTGCAATTTATTCTACTATTCACTTATTTTACTATTATATTACACCTATAAATATGAAGCCTAAATGTACAAATACATTTTTACGGAAGAAAACATTTAAAAATTTATTAAAGAATTTTAATGTATATAGAACATTACGTTATAATTTGGAAATGCAAAAAAAGAATGCAACTCTTGTAAAAGATTTATATAATATGCAGATATTACCGCAAATCACATGAACTTCTTGTACATTGATAAAATAAAAAAAATAGATATGAGAGAGAGAGAGAGAGAGAGAGAGAGAGAGAGAGAGAGAGAGAGAGAGAGAGAGGGAGGGAGAGAGAGAGAGAGAGGGAGGGAGAGAGAGAGAGAGAAATTAAAAATAACAATCTATGAGATTCTATTGTAAGTTGTTGGCATTCAAATTTTTACAGAAAAGAAATTAAAGAAAGTTTCAGCAAACCAATATTGTATATGTTAATTAAGAAAAATATAATAATTAAAAGTATGTTTTTTCTAACATTAACAATACTTAAACTTTTAATCTCTAAAGACTTATAATCCACGACTAAGTAAAATACCTATTTTTTAAGATATATAAAGAGGAAAGTTTTTTTTTAATTTCAGAGTTTTATTTTTCAATGCGTTTTTCTTTTAATTTGGCAGTCACGTGTAGCGCACAGATAATTAAATGGATATAATTAAAAATCGCAACTTACATCTACTTGATTTTTTTTTAGAAATAAAGACTAATTGCTTATTTATTTGAAAGCAAATTAATTGAAATCATTAAAAAAAAAAACTCGAATTTTTTGTCGGCAAAATTAATTTGAAAATCAAGAAACCTCATCATATTTCTATTTTTTCTTTTACTAGTAATTATTTTAATAGATTAATGAAGCTGTCTTTCATTTCAGTTGATATTTCTTCTTGATTCATCTGAATAAATGTAGCTGATACGCCTGCATAGCTTCCGTTACTAGGTTGATTTTTCTACCTTTTACTGAAGAGTTCCTGCTGTAAGTAACGAGAATCTTTACGTGTAAGGCTATGTTTATAGGCGCAGATACGACCTTTAGTAAAACGCTATCTACGTTCACGTAAATTCAGTCCTAAAGCCTACGTTTACGTCTATGTCTACGGCAAAATTTACGACCTTTAGTAAAACTGGGTCCTGAATTTTAAGCAGTAACTCGGATTTTGTTGTATGTGGCTATAAACACTTTATAAATAAAAATGAAATAACATTTGCTTCTTTATTCCTTTGTAGCATTTAGATACCACTGAAAATGAATATCAGTGGAACTTTGATGATCTAGGACACTTTATTAACATGAAACAATGCCAGCAGACGTTGAATATTTTATAGAGAGTTGAAGTAACCAACCTTTGGCTTTGATACAACTTGTGATCTGAATATAGTGCACAAATTTAAGAAAAGCAACTAATAGACATTTCCAGATTTCGCGATCTCGAGACCGTACTCGCGCACTGACTCTGACAGTTGTTTGAAAATTTTTAGGGGCCGTGTCAGAATTTGATTTATTTACAAACAAAAAAAAAAAAAACACTGTTTCCTAGATAAATCAACGAAATATGTAGCATTTGAAGTCATATATGGCGTATTTTTCGTAAGTTCAGACTAACTAAAATTAATGATCTTTCTCTTTGTTTTCTTTCTTTTATAAAAAGATAGAACTTTCTTGTAAATAACACAATTTAAATCAATCGCTTTACATAGAAATCCGAGATTTAAAACAATAGCCGATTTAAAATATTATAAAGTCAATTTAACCTACATGTATAGAAACATGGGGATAATATCTGGGTTCAAATTCAGTGATTTTATTTTGAATTTAAATAGCAAATATTATCTTAATCTTTGCACTGGCGGATTTAGAGGGGGGGCCCAGGGGGCCCGGGCCCCCCCTTTTGTGTCCGAAAAAATACACAATATTTTATAAATCAATGTTTTGGGGTGTGGCAGTGGGCCCCTACCCTAACCTCAAACTGGTCGGGCCCCCCCCCCTTTTCAAAATTTCTGGATCCGCCACTGCTTTGTTTAATCTCATGTTTTACTTTTTTAGATCAGATAGCCATACTTAGTATATAGCTTTATAACCCTTTTAAAAAAACTTTTAATACGACCCCTTTTATATCGATGTTCAGAGTCCGAGTCCGAGCTCGTGACGCTCTTAGCTGGAAATGTCTATTAAATACATCCAGATCATTCAATGGTTAGTACATTTTATAAGTGCCCATAAAATCAAGACACTAATATTATTTTACAATAAATTTAAACATTACCTGTAAAAGAAATCAACATTATCATTAAAAATATATTTGACTGTATTTTTTGACATATACATGTAGTTAAAGACATTTCAAAAGAACAAGCACTATCCCTCGGGGAATAGTTCCTGTCACGGGTTTGATAAAAGAGCTATCCCACTCACAGCCAGAGGATAAGTGTATACTATTTCTTTGGTATACTTAATTTCACATTACTTCAACTTACCGACAAAGCTAAGGGCATTTTCTGCTCAATATCGTCATCTGTTTTTAACAAAGCTATCATACATTTTTCCCAAGCAGGATTCAGTTAGAGGGGAAACTCCTCTTACATATCTCCACAAAAGATATTAAATAAATCCTCATTAATAACCTGCGCCAGGCTCTTTTATACACATATTATGAATACTGCCTCTGTCCTCGGGTATATAAAAGGTTAATGTCAAACGTAGATTTTCGTACGTAGTTTGAACACGCTGACTTTTAAACAAGAGTTGTAAAGAAAAGTTATCTAAATTATTCGGTTATATTAATTTTTTGAAAAAAAACTGATAAATTTACGTTTATCTTAAATTAGCATTCTGCGTCTTTATATGCAAACTGAAATAAGGTGTAAAGTTTATGACTCTCTCCCCATCATTACAGCTCAGGAATGCAATGACTTGACGTCATTTCCAATTATGACGCCATACATTTGTAGTTCAGAGAAATGCATGCACAAAGTACACTACAATATTTTCTGGGAAGCCTTATCGTACCTGCGGTGGGTGCAGGAACATTTTATGGAGAATTATTTCTGGTTTAAAATATCTGAAGATAAATTTGCTTGTTGATACACCTTATGATACATGCACAAGCAACTTAATTTGCGGTTAATACTACTGTACAAAATTGCCGTGCAGACTACATACGTGGAGAGGTAAGAATAACAAATCAAAACAGATAAGTGTAAAGTAAATTTATTATCATAACAATTTCATAAACTTTGTAATATTTTTTTTTACATGTGTTTGTATTCGATTTCTACACAAATTGAAATAAATTGTTTCTAAAAAGAGTAGAAATCGCACAACATTAAGAGATATGGGTGCAAATTTCAAACCACATATCGTACAGTACTATGTTCAGTTATTTAAAAGTGAAAAAAAAAATAAATAGCTTACAGGGTCACATTTCGCAGCATTGTTAAGGCTTGAATAAGGGGACAGGGCTTAATTTATACGGGAAAGTTTACTGTGACGTCACACAAAAATATTATTTTGATGTATTTCTCATTATACCTGAAAATGAAATAGTCTGCACCTTTGAACTGTATTAGCTTAATAAACAACAATATGACTTATCAATGCATTAAAAAAAAACTTGCTAGTTAAATCCCATGAAGCTGGTTATAGACAAATCACTGATCGAGATGAACTTGTAAACATGACATCAATTTGGTAAAAATGACGTATTTCATGTGCTGTGAAAGGCAGATTGAGGAATTTTTTAACAATGAAAGATGCGTTTAATTATTAAACGGAATATTATTTATCAGGTTTTAGATTAATACCAATGTATATCCTTTGTTTAGTGCCATTATTCATTAACTATCAAGAGCATGTATATAAATAATTATGTCGTGTTTTAAGTGCAGGTTACGTATATTTTAAAATGAGATGCCTCATAAAATCGTACTTTCGCAAGGGCATACACTCAATAGATCTTAATCATTTTTGAATATAAATAAAAGATATGTTCCTTAACTTGAAAATTACTGCTGCTTTCTTTAAATCGAGGGCGTGATTTTATAAGTACACAAAATATTTGGCAAAAGTCAAACATATTTCGACATTGGCTTATTTACCTGAAAATTTAACTATTAAAACGCAAATTCTAAACAGCAGCACTTTTCAGAGACTACAAAGTATGCAGAAACAATTAATAGCTTGGATTTTTAATTTCAACTAGCGTATGCCCTTGCGATATTGAAATTTGTTCATAACCTACATTCAGTACACGAACTGTGCATTCATCACGTGAATGTCCATTGATAGGACCAAACTTCATACAGTACAGAGTGGGTTATACTATGCTATTTCCATGAGTATTTGAGTTCTGTGATAATAAAACAGTTTAATTAAAATAAATTCAGTTTTTCCGTTGATTTCGCATAGTAGGCCTTAACAATGCTGCGTTATTGCAATGGCATGTTTTGTCAAATATTACATTGTTTAATGTACTATTAATTATTGCGTATGTTTGTAATCTTTAATAGAAATAAGAATAAGAATAGTGCTTGCACTAATGGAGTCCCAATCTTTAAGTATAGTATTATTCTTAATAATAGTCAAAATTGAATTGAAAGTTGTGAATGAGTTTTAATGCTAAACACATGGAAAAACATGCTTTTATCACAAAATAGTTTTGTGGGTCTGAAATTTCTCTGATTTCTATAGTGATTTACTTACGGGGAAATATAATATTATTTGCAATTAAATAAAAGGCCGTTAACTCGGATGCGATGTTTATTTAGTATTTTATTGATAAACTGTCCGTAGATTCTCCAGACAAGTAATACTGTCGTGTGGTTGTATGCATATTCATTAGATAAGCAATGGAGGGCCCTAATTAATCGATTTTTTGCAAGAGCACACCCTCGATGTATCTTGTCATGTTTGTACACATAAACTAAAGAAGCATTAATATATTTGAAAAGTACTGTAAACCTAATGAAATCTTGCAAAAAAAATTATAATAGCTATATTTAATGAAGTTGACCAGCAAGATATTCAACCTGTTGTCCAACAAATTAACATTTTAACAAATCAAAAAGGGAATCTATGAAGGTTTGCTGCACTTTTCGCAAATTACATATACTGTTGAAAAGGATTATAACTTAAACTGAAATTTTAACTTGGTTATGCCCTTGTGATATTGGAAATTATAGATGACCTCTAAACTGCAAGTATAATTGCTAAAATCATGTGACGTCGACATCACCTGACACGTCTAAATAAAAAATCGAAATGTCCCCAACATGTAGATTTAAACCACATTACATTTTTTTCTATCACTGAAGTCCTAAAAAAAATCGCCAATCCAAAAAAATGTGTATTTTTTATCTTTAGAACTCGCCGATATTTCCATTTGTAACCTTAACTGTGCTGTGATTCCCTGCAGTCTCGTCACACACTCCGTTTGATCCTTTTTATGATAAAACAACAGAAAAACTGTCGAATGTAAAAATTATATCATAACAATGACTACGATGAACAACAATCAGTATTTTACTTACCAAATAATTATTAATTCTATTTACTGAAAAGAGCATTGTATCTACTCAAATAAAAAAAAATTACAAAGACAGACAATGTTATTACCTGCTTTGTCAGCTGGTACCAGTACATACAGACTAGATACTATATCTAATTCTTTTTCACTTCTGAATTATTTAACACAGGATAATGTCATCTACTGTACAAATCTATTCCCTGTAGTTTAACACATGAAGTGATGAGTTATTAGTTATCATTAATACGATATAAGTATAGGCGACTTAACGAAATTCTAAGGCAGGGATCAAACAAATATCAATGTTTAGAATTATGTGTTAAACCAAGTGTTGAGTTTGTAAATGACTTGTTTACGTCACTCGTATTTAGAAAATTATTTATTCACCACACAATAAATAGGTTTCATATATCAAAGAAAACAAATGGATCAAGCTTCCTTTAGAATACTGGCTTTCATGAATATAAGATTTAAAAAAGACCACATAGCAACAGACAAATGACAGTAATAATAAATAAGCATCAGCTAATTTAACAAATAGATGGCTTTTTAACTCAGGAGATTAACAAGTTGTGCCATAAAATGCCTTTTTACGAAAGGCACAGTAATATAAAAACATGATTTCTACTGATATAAACTAAAGAGAAAAATAAGACCCAGAAGTGCATCATGTTTTTACTGTGGATGACTAAACAGTAAATTAAGCCGCCAGCACATTCATTTGTATTAAATAGAGTTCTTCCAATCCAATTTGTCACATGATCGATTGTGTCATTGCCTACAAAATTTCGTTTTAGTGTTAAATTCGTAAAAATAGTATTTGGAAACAAGATTCGCTTATGTCCTAATTTGGCACTATTAATTTCTGAAGAAAAAAAATCAAACTTTTTAGTTTCAGTTAATGAGGTGTTAAATGTCGTGAAGATTTTTGGTGATTTGGTATCTATAACAAATGGCATAATTTTCTGGCTAGTCAATACATAATGACGTCATGAAATACGTCAATTTCCTCATATTTCCGACCAGGTTTTATTAAAACCTACTGATTTACTCTCCTGTTTATGAATTGCCACAAAATAATGCTGAATGTACTGCATTTTTTCCCTACACAATTTACCGATGTTTCGATTAAACTTTTTTAAAATCAATTTTCTAGATCTTTCTTTGATAGTTCCTGCTTTATTCTGTCTACCCCTTAGTCACAGAATCAACCTTTCTTTTGAACCTTTCTATTTTTCTAAGCTAAATAATCTCCAGCTTTAACGAATTAGCCTGACTTTTTAATGATTCTTACGGTTGCTGCAGAGAGGAGATAATCGTTTCTGTAAAAGCCATGTTGTAATTCTCTTAAGAAGTAATACTGTCCACAGCTACCTAGACATCCTTGACCACGGCTAAACGGATGAAGGTCTATTGGTTTATTTGTCCCTAGACATCCTTGACCACGGCTAAACGGATGAAGGTCTATTGGTTTATTTGTCCCTAGACATCCTTGACCACGGCTAAACGGATGAAGGTCTATTGGTTTATTTGTCCCTAGACATCCTTGACCACGGCTAAACGGATGAAGGGCTATTGGTTTATTTTTCCCTAGACATCCTTGACCACGGCTAAACGGATGAACGTCTATTGGTTTATTTGGCCACAGCTTCAAAAGTTGCAATGAGTAGGGAATCTATTTCCATGACGTTTTTTGTGAAATGCTACCAAACTTAAAAATCAATACAAATCATAGAAACTATATACAGAGGAGTTTTTTAATGTACATGTATTTAAACATGTGCTAACTTATTACTAAGTAAATGCTAAAAAAAACTTAAGAGTTTTCAAACTTTCAGTTTAAGACTTAATTTGTGACAGGGATCTAGTTTAAACCCATTTTCTTAAGCAAACTAAATGTCAGAGAACTACAGGAGGAAGACAGTAAAGGTAGGGACAACAACAGCAGGCGACAGAGATGGACATGGAAATCAGAGAATGTCAGGGGATATTTATTTATTTTGAAAATATGAAACCAAATATCCCTCTGTTTTTATTGATTGAATGAGTGTATTTTGTTAAACGTCCTTCTCGAGAATTTTTCACTCAAATGGAGAGATCTTTTTCATGCCAGGCTTCTGGGATAGGGGACCTCGGTTTATACAGTCTCATCTGAAAGACTGGTCTCCACGTCCTACAGAAGGAATGGAACCCGCTACGTAAAGATTGACTCCTTACTTTGCAACTCTAAAGAAGACGCTCTAACCACTGCGCCACGCGGGCGACCTGTCTGTGTTCAGTAATATAGAAGAAAAAAAACCTGATCAGTACGTACTGAACCCTGTGATATAGCAGGTAACAACATTGTCTTCGTTTATAAGGCTCATTAAATAAATTGTATTTCAGAAGAACTTTTTATTCTACAAGTGGAAATTCTATTTATATTCATTTTTCTCTTACTTCCCTTTCTAAGAGAGAATATTTTTTTCATCAAAATTATATGTCAGTTTTGAATATTTGTAATATTCTTCAAAGCCAAAATGAATTTGAAATACCGTATATATATACTGGATTCCGAAACTTCATAAAAATCCTTACAAACAAAGCTACATTGTTGGTTCCAGTAAATGTTCAACCAACACTAGATGAAAAATACAGTTTTCGCATGGCTAAAACTCTACTGAAAACTGAAACTCTGCGGAAACTTAAGCTTACGAGAGTCATTCAAAAATTATTACAAGATTATTATCAACACATTTTCGTAAATATAAACATTTATACTAAGTGTGAAGTTTCATTCCGTTTGATTAAATAGAACTCATGTTAGCCAAAATTTAAACCAACATGTTTTGTTACCACGGAGCAAGGTTAACCAACACTATAACGTCAAAGACAACGTTGAAAAAGTTTATCAAAATTATACTACTTTTCTTAATTTCAAACACAGTTTGTAGCGTCTTCTCCATTCAAAAATACATATCCATAACATTTAAGACCTAGTTTGCAAACAATTGTACAAATATAGTTTGAATAAGAATGTCATTGTTTTCAAATTCTTTAATTCACCATGTAACTCTATTAATTCTGCAACAGTGAAGCACACATCACGTTGAATGACGTTCCGAACTCTTTCAACAATATTTTAAACTTTAACCTGTTTTTTGCAGACAATCCATCGTCTGATTCAAACTTGCTACCACTCAAAAAATTGTATTTTCCATTTAATACAAATACACAGATTATTTTTCATACAGATCCTGGTTTATATGGAATTTTTAAGCTTGTAGAAGAAGTTTCCCAAATGTAAAGTACAATTTTATTGCTACTTGCTGCTTCGTGACGTCCTCCATCGTCATGGATTTTTTGCTTTTTTTAAATCAAGTCCATATGTATTTAGAAACTGATATCTTTTAAATGGAGCGACATATTACATACCCTGATTCATTTTAATTAATACAGCAATACTTTATTTAAACATGTATATTTTATTTCGTTTCAGCTCTAATTATTAGAGGTATGGCTGTAAATACTATAAAGTGAAAATTAGTAGATTACTTAATTTTGACGGTGCTCCGTGACCCCATTTTTGCTGTTCTAAATCCTTGGTAATTTTAATAAGTATGAAAATACATTTCTATTTTTTTAATCAAATTATTTAAATCTGTTGTTGAAATATTTGAACCAAATTTGGATATAATATGACGTTAAATAAAAAAGTTAGGACAAAAGTCTACGAACTTTTTGAATGACCCTCGTACTAATAGTTTCTGCAAAGTTCAGTGCGGAAACTTCAAGTTTCATCAAGTTTCTGCAGTGCGGAAACCAAAGACGTGTCCACGAATCCAAATAGTTTCCGCAACTGAAACTTCCTGAAACTTGATGTATACGCAAGGTTTCAGTATGCGTATATGGTTGAAAAACATATGGTGCACCATAGATTTCCGCAACAGAAACTTGTTGAAACTTGAGGTATACACAAGGTTTCAGTATGCATTTACAATGCAATACATAAGGTGAACTATAGGTTTCCGCAAGGGAAATTGTAGTATTGACTACATAATTTAGACCAGCTTTTCAACCAAAAATATAATAATTCTCCTTGTATTTGCTGTTGCATAAAATCTCATTTCTCCCCTGAATTTTCAGAAGGGAAAAACAACAACACACTCAAACTAGTTTATATCAAAGAATATTTAGTGCAATTATCAACGTTTACATACATTGGCTTGACCATTTATTTTCTCTCGCATCGTAATTGTTTTTACAGCTAAATCCGAGCCCTCATGTCATGACAGGAGGACAGAGAAAATGTCTGCATATAATGACGTCTCATATATGAGAGATATTATCTTGCTAGAGAAAAACTGCAATCAATCAACTAAACCTGAATTTGGTATATGCAAGTCTAGTATCATCAAGAAAATGTTAAAGTACTTGGTATAATAAATGCACAAGTTACATCATTTGTAGCCAATAAGCACCAAAGTGGATTCCTTTGTTAAATGTTCTAGAGTGGTCTTCATTTTTTTGACGACCCACTTGCACTTATCATGCTTATGTTAGTGGTGGTTTTATGTTTTCTTAACTGTGCAACACATCACTGTAGTCTGCATGTATGATTTGTTCCAGTTTCAGTTGACTATAACAATTTCAATGCTTGAGTACAGAGATACTTGTTTTCATCCTTAGAGAAATGATATCATGTTTAAGTTGGATTGACCTGCTCATCAGTAACTTGATCCTATTGAAAATATATAAATATATATAGTTTAACAAAATTACAATCTAAATGAAAGAACATGTTAGATCCTCTCGCATACTCGCTATACAACATCTAACAACATCCCATAGAGGGTCACGTCAGATGTCAAATACGGAACAACTCTAGACTTATTCGTTTCAATATATTAAATACAATAATTTTGCAGTCGACTATTTGATTAGCTGAAAGAATTTGACCTCTGACGTGACACTCTACAGGATGTTGTTAGATTTTAGTCACTTTGCACGCAGATATTACATTTAATTTTAATTCGATCGACAAAATCCCTAATGCTGTTCTAGTACAAACCTTTGTTTGATCAATTTACCATTTTCAGCATTTTTTGATGAGAATGACTAAAATTAAAATCTAAAAAAAAATATAAAGTGTAAAAGCTCATTAGTTTATCAAAGTTACCTCTTTTAAACACTTCACTAGGGATATTGAAATAAACAAACTTGAATTTATTTAAATGTACCTGAATATGTATGCATGCTAATATAACTACCGTAATTTACGGATTACATGTCGATGGGGTATATAGGTCGAAAGGCTCATTTTAAGATAGGACGATTTTGCTGCATAGGACGAGGCTTTGTGTCTCTATTTTAGAAAGATTCTTACGCAGATACTACGTATTAGAACAGGTAAACCTCTAAAATTAAATCCTTGACACAAACGTACCAAGAAAATAAACTGGTATTTCAATGAGTATAGCATTTAAATCAAGTTTTATATCAATTTAGTTAAAACTTTGAATTGTGGTGATAATATTCTCCAACTTGCCTGTTCAATGCCTCCGTAGTTTTACACTGTTGTTAAACCAGAGGCATAAATAACACGAAAATACGTTGGTATACAACAGCTATAATTCGGGAAATACCCGAGATCAAAGAATAATAATTTCGCTTTCAGAACAACATGGACACATTCCTAAAATATTTTATTCAGACACTGTTTATCGGTAACGACATTTACTTCGATGTCCGCCATTTTTATATTTCCTCTCCGGGGATTTGCTAAAACACGCAAATGATCATTGCATGTATATATCAAGGAACAGTAAAGAATTGAAATCAAATTAACATGCTATAAGTTGAATTCATAAATTTGATTGAGAGTACGTTCGTAATTTGATAGTCATCATGAATTTCACGACTTTGTTTGTTGAATGATGAGTAGAACTCTTGCCCTATAACGACACGTGGATTTGGTAATCATGTCCTGTGAGTATTTAAACCATTAATAGTGTTTCTTCTCCAGGGATTTGCTAAAACACGCATATAATTATATCAAGCAACAGTAAACAATGAAATCATAGTAAAATGCTATAATTTTGCATCATATATTGTGGTAAAAAATAAATTTAATGGAGAGTACATTCGCAATTTGAGAGTTATAATGATTTCAATGGATTTGTTTGTTCAATACAGTGTAGCAAAGATACCCTATAACGACACCTGGATTTGTTAATCATACCCCGCAGGTATTTAAACCAACACAGGTGTTAACACCTGTGTGTACAAAGTGTAAATTTCTTTATCTGTCAGACAATTAAAATTCTGTTATAAGTCAATCAAACGTAATTAAATTTAGAAATTTACTGGGAACATTTATTTCACGCATTTTACATTTAAATACTTTCTTTATTGTTGCTATAAGCTTTACAGCTTATCAATACAAAATAATGCAAACAGTTTCAGTAAAGAAGTGGATAAGTTACAGGTGAACAATGTAATAGTATTAAAATTATAGTAGTAAAAAAATAAATAATGGAAAAGATACAGTTATCGGATTACAAGATCACCGCTTCGCCTCAAGCTATAATAAATATATTTACCAACGCTACACATATCCTTATTGATTGATTGTATACTGTTTAACGTCCCTCTCAAGAATATTTCACTTATATGGAGACGTCACCATTGCCGATGAAGGGCTGCAAATTTAGGCCTATGCTCGGCACTTACGGCCTTTGAGCAGGGAGGGATCTTTATCGTGCCACACCTGCTGTGACACGGGGCCTCGGTTTACACGGTCTCATCCGAAGGACCTCCCCATTTAGTCGCCTTTTACGACAAGCAAGACAAGCAAGGGGGTACTGAGGATCTATTCTTACCCGGATCCCCACGGGGCCACATATCCTTATAGTTCTCAGTATTGAACAATAGCAATAATTTGAACATGGATGGGTTTTTAATGAAATATTTTTAAAATAAATTTGCTTCAATAATCTTTATAAACAGGGCATACCAGTAAAAATATTATATTCGTCGTCAACACAATTATGACAAAAACATTTCTTATGCGATTTGTTAGTTTTATTTTATCTCCCAGTTTCAATAGCTAACAGTAGTGATGATAATCTTAACTTTGATATACTTTTTTTGAAACTTAGCCAGAATAGATTTTTTTAAGTATTAATGGAGGTAAAACCCATCAAGTAGATAATTATAGAAAGAACATTTTTGCGAACTTTCAATTTTAGCAAGTATTTCTTGCTTACCCTGATCTATATGGAGGGTAATCGTGTTCAAAAATTCAGACTTGTAAGTTTGTAAATCCACACTTGTTAGTTTGTTAATTCAAACTTGTAATCGTATCAATTTCATGGTCTACATATATAATTAGATAATCCCGACATCCAAGTATGTAGATCCGATCATACAACTGTGTTTACTCTGATTTTATATTATGGATGTGTTTACATTGTATCTTTGATGTTGTAAACTTTGCTTCGTTTATTTTTTTCTTTTTTGTTTGATTTTTTTTTCTAAGTAGATGCAGATGCCTATCAATGTATATCGCTTTATCGAGGGGATAGGGGGGCTAATGAATGAAAAGCAACAACAACAAAAAAAAAAAACTGAAAAAATCTTTTTTCATGGGAAGAGATGTTTGGGATCTTTTTTCAACTTTTCGGTAGCTTTTTGCAACACAAGAATTTGCCAGGGTTTGATGAAACTGCAAAAAAGAAGTGCATCCTATAAATAAGTTTTATATATAACAGTTGCAAAAGATTATTTTCCCCATAAAATATGGGGAGTCCAACCTTTCGCTCCCCCTCTTACTTCGGCCCTGAGACACGTTGATGTGTAAAACAAAATTCTCAGTCCTACTTTGAAAAAAATAAGGTGATGACAATATCAGTTTATAGATAATAAAACGTCGGTCGCCGCCCCAATAATTTTGAAAAAAAAAATGAAATTAAGGAAAATGAATTTTATTTGAAAAATAAAGAATCACAAAATGAATTTGTATTTGCAATATCTGTTGTCAAGAAATTTGATATTTGTGTGTCCCATATCAGCTGAGAATCAAAGATGGAGGTATATATTTATCATATTTGAAACATCATGCAACATGACCCTAAACTTAGACGAGCTCACTTTTGATCACAGTGTCACTTTTATCTAAGGAATTAGTACAATATAGAAAAAAGGAGACTGAGATCAAAAGTGAGTTTATCTAAGTGTCATGGCCCCGGGCCAGGTCCGCAAGCAGGTAGTGGGGTGCCAGTGTATACTATGCCATTTAAATA
Source organism: Saccostrea cuccullata (assembly GCF_032062105.1). Taxonomy (NCBI): domain Eukaryota; kingdom Metazoa; phylum Mollusca; class Bivalvia; order Ostreida; family Ostreidae; genus Saccostrea; species Saccostrea cuccullata. Next base: position 40,080 of record NW_026934852.1, read on the forward strand.
AATGCAATGTCCAAATGTTTCCCTCAAAAATTTTGTTGGTAAATACATCAGAAAAGAAATCAAGGATTTTTATGTCCCTTCAACAGTTAAGTCTCGTTTTTTTTTTTTGGGGGGGGGGAGGAAATTTCTGGGGGGGGGGGTGTTTGCCCACCGAACCCTCATATAAAATTGCTTCCTACGGATTTTTGCTTCCTACGGACTTAAAAATAGAGGAAAAACGCAAGAATTTTATCATATTGTTTTTAAAACAATAAAAAAAAATCTTATTTTTGAAAAATATTTATACATAGATTAGAATGTTTGAGCTAGATCTCTATGTTTTAAAAAAAGGCCGTAGCAAATTTTTCGTTTAAATTTGATTCGGATTTTAAATCCTACTTTCTTATTCAAACTCTTCGTTCCTCTTATAGTTGTTACCAAAACATAGTAACAAGTAAGGTAAAACATGATTTAAAACATCAGGGCCCTGTTGTTCAAAACTTGGTAAAATTCAACACAGTGGTTAAGGATAACTATGTGTTAAATCTTAATCATTTGATTAGCTAACACAGTGGTTAAATTCTGTTGTTCAAAAGCAATTCAACGCATTGGTTAGCTAACATTGTGTTAACTGCTTAATCACTTGGTAATCACTTTGTTACCCAAATTGCACTTCTTCTTCCTTTGTACACAATCATGGCTGACGTCGTCTGCTTAAAAAAGAGAAGGAAAGCTAGGAGTACTAAATTCTCCTTAACATTGGTTGAAATTATTAAAACTGAAGTAAAGCTCCACCCTATTCTGGAGGCGAAGCACAGCAACACTGTAACCAATGCTAAAAAGCAAGCCATCTGGCTTTAAATGATTATGAAAATTAATGCAGTGGGGGTGGCAAAAAGGAGTATGACAGAAGTCAGAGGGAAGTGGTGGAACATGTGCCGAGAAGCCAAAATGAAATTTACAGTGAACAGAAGACAGATGACAAAGACAGGAGGAGGGCCTCCACCCACCCCTCTTCCCCAGACAATGCAGAATGTTGTAGATATGCATAAAGATGCCAGTTCCTTCCATGGGATTGAAGGGGGCATTGAAACTTCAAGGCTAGCCTGTTCTAGTAAAAATGAATCTATATTGATTATTGCTTTATCAATTCAAAATAACATATTTCTTGGATCTAAAATTTTCTACTTTAATTGGAACAAAACAGTGTAATGTCCCATACTATTACTTTACTACCAATGGTCATTTCGTCTGCTTCAAAACATAAAACCTTACTCATTTGCTGTTAAAATCTATATTTAAGACCTAAAACAGGTTGATTTTTTTTCTATCTTATGTCGTTTTATGGCGTATCCTTAATTTTATAAGCCTAATTAACGCTGTAAACCATGTCATTGAATAGTTAATATTGTCCTTTTTTTCGTATTTTCTTTCAATTTTGTTTACCATAACGTAACCTTAACCTTTTGATGGTCGCTAATACAAATTGAAAATATCAATCATAACACTTGCCATTTATGTAGAATTGTGACAGTCCATGAAAATTTTAGTTAAGAAATAAAATTATAATGCTATCGGGTTGCCGTTTTAAATCTTCCAAGTGTGCCCTTTGAGTCAAAATGAAAAATTAGAGGAGAACTCACCATCAACATGTGCTCTCTTCTAGCGCACCTCTTCTGAATGTTTAAAATTTGATTAGCTTCGAACAAAATATGTTTCTTACATCTTGACTGATTATTTTTATTTTGAATTTTAGAAAAAGTAGAAAGAGCTTCAAAAAGTTCATTCAACCAATGCTTTGATAAACATTCTGAAGTCATGCATAGTGTATAAATGAATTTTAAGATAATTAACTGTTATGCCCATCTTATCATCTTGACAAAAAATCAAAGCAAGGGGAAGTGGGGTACAATTCTTGATTTTTTTTTTCAAAAAGGTTTTGAATTTTTTTTGAACTGCCTTAACACTACTAGTCATGTGTATACCCGGTAAGTAAAAAAGACTAATAATAATGATTTGTTTATAGTAATATCCTCCATGGCAGTATCTACATGCACTCAGACTGTAACTAACATAAAAAATGAGGATCATGATGTGGACATTTGGCAAGATGCTTGTGAGGATCTTCCTGTGCCATCCCAATCTCCAGCAAGTCATGCATTCATTGCCATGGAGACACCCTTAGAGGAACCCTTTCCCCACCTAGGCCACCAAGACAACTAATTGCCTCTTGTAAAAAAATTGCAGCAATATAATTATATACTTTTATGTTCTCAATAACTGCTAAAAAATAAATAAACTTAAAAAAGGGAACAAAAACGTAAAAGTTAATATATTATATAAGTTCATTGACCAAGGATGGTGCACATTAGTCCATTTCCTTTTAATAAGACGGACAGTTTATATTTCTCAATGAAACCGTGGCAATTTAAGCTGTACCAATCCAATCTTGAAGATATTAATTATAACTATTAAATGCCTTAAGTCTTAAGTCTTAGAGTCTTAAAAATAAAACACGCAAGGTAATAATTAATATACAGCTCAACGCACTTTTTAAGCTAACACGGTTTTTCGCACAAATTAAGGTCACATTGTTTTAATAAAAATACCATTTTCGAACTGTAGTATAATGACATAACTCTACGTTATATTACATATATAATGTTCAAGCATAGATGTCTTTTAACATTATTATCTTAAGTTTCCAAAGTGTATGTTTTGAGTTGAATTTAAATATAAATGGCACGATGTTTCGACTATACGGTTCTACCATAGGTTTTTAACAATTGTATAAAACGAGCTTTCCTTGATACTATGTAGTTGAAATTTAAAAATTTTTCTTCTTAAAGGTCAGTAGTTTCTTTGTTCATTTACCATACTCCTTTTGGTTTTGTCGAAATGTAGTGCCAAAAAGAAATAACATTGCAAAAAGAAAACCACACTAAAGGGTAGGATAATAAAGTATTGTTTATTTCTTTGAAATAATAAATTCCTTCTATGAAAAGGAAAATTCCTCTGCATTTACAGTTTGAAAGGTTATAATTTTGCAGTGGGATGAATCTCTCATGAGACCAGTTTTTAGAAGATCACTCTGAGAAATCCCACCTTGTCAACAAGCAAAGCAAACAAACAGATGAAAGATATTATTATCACCTCGAGATATAGAGTCAAAGTGTACAGAAAATACAAGCTACAATTGCTGAAATGTGCCCAAGACTACGTTTCTGCAAAGAGCTATTGCTCCTAAAAGAACGGATAAATAGACAGTTGCAATTGGCAAGTAGCCACAAACATTCAAATGAGAGTTGTTATTTTTCAGCCATGAAAATATCAAAGTTCTACCAATTGATAAGTGTGAATTATGTTTTAGTAAATGAATACCCCCGGTAAAACTCAAATAATGCAGACAAATACTTTTAAAATGTATTTGGATGCCTCGATACACAATATTATATTAAAACAATGTGACCTTAATTTGTGCGAAAAACCATGTGAGCTTAAAAAGTTTGTTGAGCTGTGTATATGTTTTTTTTTTGCATATTTTATGCAGCAATGCCTGTAAGTACATGTAGTAGAGATCCATACCAATGAATAGAGAGGTAAGGTTGCTCTCTCTCTCTCTCTCTCTCTCTCTCTCTGTTATTAAATATTCAAGGATATATAGTTTTTGCACTGTCCGTCTGTCAGTCTTAGGCTGTCTGTTTGTCTGTAAAAACTTGAACGCTTGCCTATAACTTTAGAGCAGGTGGAATAAATATTTTGGACCTCTTGACCTTGACCATTGAGAACTTTTAAAGTATTTTAACCTTGGCCATAACTTTTGAAAAGGTGGTACTGTGATTTTCATATCTAACAATTGATTGTATACCTTATGACAATACTTTCTTTTGGATACCAATAATTTTGACATTTGCCTTGACCTTGGATTTTGAATCGCATTTGACAAAATTCAGCTTTGACATACAACGTATGCTGTCACACGGGGTCATCAGTGTTTCACAAACACATCTTTTTTTCATTCTAATACCCAACATGTAATATAGAAATTTTAACACAATACTCTATGTATCACTATAATTTTTTTTTTTAATGCAGACATTTTTTAATATATATACATGTTTTTTTATTCCATAGATGTACATTTACATGAATGATCTGTATAACGTATAAAAACAGTCATAAAAATGAAATGAATGGACTAAATCTATTTATGACTTTCTCACTTTGACATGCAATTTCAGAATACATTTGATTTCCTTTTTTGGTATAAAACACATATTCTCTTATATAAAGAATTTGATTGAAAAAAAAAATTAAATTTAAAATCATTTCAGAAAGAAGCGTGAGAGTGTGAAAAGGTCGGTGGAAGACGTATACAGGTTGCAGTATGAGATGCTTGAGGAGGAGAAAAAACAGATCAAGAAGGAGAAAGAAAAACTAGATTTGCAGATTCAGCTTTTACAATATATTCTTAAAAGACAGGATGATGACCATACAGAGCTTTAATTCTAATTATCATACATTCCATATTTAATACTTATCTTATATCCCCCTAGCCTATGTTATAATTGAAATTGTACGTAAAAAATATACTACATTTGAAGTTCTCTTGAGAGAAAATGTATATAATTTAATATTTATGAAAACATCAACAAAATAATAGAAATGGTTATCAGCCTAAAATGTGTCAAAATATGGAAAATTAAATCAGTGGTTTCAGATATTTTGGTGATAAAAAATTAATAACAACAAATTAGAGTTTCGGAATCAATAGATTATGATTTCCTAATATTTGATCTTTGACTTTTAATATTACCATTTCTTCAGGAAAGTCAATGTTCAACTTAAGATTTTGTTTTAATAAAACCATTGAAACATATGGTGACCAGAATTTTAAAAATGTATGAACAAATTCCCTTTAATCATAGTGTTTTGTTGCCAAATTCCACGGGGAATGAGTTTGATGCGAATATCTACTCTGCATTTCTCTATAGATGATTATGTGCAATTAGTCTTCATTAATATTCAAATATATAGTCAGGGATAAAACAAAAGTAATTAGAAAATCTGAGTCTTTAACTTCAGTCTTAGTGTTATTTTAACAGTTTTTTGAAAGGGAATGACTGCTTTTGATGTTAGCATCGACTTCTCTTTTAATATAAAATATGCACTTATGAGCAATTAGTCTTTATCAGAATTGGATCAACATTCTATAAAAGTCTATAAAATCTTTTCTGCTTCAAAAGAAAAAAAAACTAGCTTATGAAAGTTATAAAAAAAGTGTTTAGAAAAAGAATTCTTAACTGAGTACTTTATATGGTTCGCTGCAGATTTTTTAAGCAAAGTATAGAAATTGAGACATTTTAGATATTCTGATCCCGGAAACAAATCATTAAATGACATAATTTGTTAGATATGCCTAATGAAGAAACAAAGTCTGTAATAAACGAGAATTCTACCAATAACGTTTTTTTTTATTTTATTTCTTATAAATTGCATTTTGCGTACTGATACTTAGTCCCAATCATGGTTTTGCGGTTCTCTCCACCAAACAATTTGGAATGTATCAGTAATCAATCTCTTATGATTTACATTTATGTTTTCATTCTTTGAGTAAATTGTACTCACGTCAACAAAGTGTACAACGTTTTATTTCATCTTAATAAAAAACTATAATCCTGTTACATTAACCTAAAAATACAACACATATGCATTTTAAATTAATTTTAAATATGTCACTTTTTTTCCTCGCAATGTTCCTTTGCGTTATATTTATATTTGAAAGGTCACAAAAGCTGTTACATCTATTAAGCACATCGGTCTTGAATGGCGCTAAAATCACATTAAGGAGGCTTGGAGGTCAACAAATATTTTTTAACCACCAGATGTAACATATTTTGGGATATATCTGTCAACTATCATTTGGCAGAGAACAATTTCATAAATTTTAAATTTAAAATTTGATCATTTTATTATATCTTTATATGGAGCTCTTCTTCTAAAGGAGATCAAAATAGTCTAAAATGGCCACGACCACCCAGCCTCTTTAAAGACCAACAGGGTAAACAATTATGAAGAGGGGACATTGGAGAATGTCGGCATAGCCAGGCGTAGTTGACATTCAAAAATATATAGGAATATATATATATATGGTTCAATAAGATTGATAACCCTGCAATGGTTACATTCTCATTCGGTTGCCCGATTTTCTAGAAACTACTTTTGCATTTTTGACTTTGAACTCTGTGAAATCACAAATTTTCGTGGGGGTTAATTTTCATTATTTTCGAGGTATGAAGAGACCCACAAATTCATGTCCGGCACGGAATGTAAAATGTTACATACATAAATACTGTACAATTATTCATCCATCTAATCAAACCCCATGATTAACCATTTTGTGTTTCCCATAAATCACACAAATTTTACCCAACAAAAATATGCGACTTTACGATATTTTAAATTCATACAAAAAATAGCTTTAATTTTCTTTCATTGTTATGCTGCCCAATTGTTCTTACTTGGATCGATTAATTTATAATCAAGGTAAATTAACACTATCGGATAATATAAAATGAACCAATGGCATGAAAAACAAAAATATTTATGATAACTTTAAATTAAACCAAAAAAGAAAGAATGATTCATAAACGAATAAAACAAGAAATCTCTGAGCGAATGCTCACTAGTAATACCCCCGCTTTGATATGAATGTACACTTTTATGAGAATAATTATACACATGTTCAGTTAAGGAAATGTAACTTTTTAAGTATTTATTTTCATTTAAGGTTAATTCTTTACCATAATTTAAGTTAATCCAGAAAGTATCTTTAAAAAAGGAAGTTGATTGGATTTGAACAAAAATGCATCCCACCAAATGGCATGCCTAGGCTAATATTGTGTTAAAATTTGAAGGATCTGCTATGAGTGGTTGCTAAGAAAACTGATACGAAAATTTGTTATGCATGGCACAGACAGACACACGAATAAACAGGAAGTTGACGTCGGATTCGAACAAAAATGAATCCTACCATATGGCATGCCTCAGCAAATAATATTTTAAAATTTGAAGCATCTGCAATAAGTAGTTGCTGAGGAAACTGTGACGAAAATTCGTTATGCATGGTACAGACAGACGCACGACTAAACAGGAAGTTGACAACAGATTCAAACAATATTGAATCCCACCATATGGCATGCCTCAGCAAACATTGTGTTAAAAATTGAAGCATCTGCAATGAGTAGTTGCTGAGAAAACTGCGACGAAAATTTGTTATGCATGGTACAGACAGACGCACGGATTAACAGGAAGTTGACATCGGATTCAAATAAAAATGAATCCCACTATATGGCATGCCTCAACAAATATGTGTTAAAATTTGAAGAATCTGCTTTAAGTAGTTGCTGAGAAAACTGCGACAAAAGTTTGTTACGGACGGACAGACAGACGGAAGGACAGACGGACAGACACACAAGGGTAAAACAGTATACCCCCCTCTACTTCGGAGCGGGGGTATAATGATTAAAAAATGAAAAGTAAATTTGTTCTACCCAATTAAGAAAGACAACTTCTGTTTACTACTCTCTTTATGAAACCTAAATACCAATTCTTATATGGCAGTTTGGAGGACTTCTGTAACAACAACTAATGTTTAGTTATCTGCACTGCGTGTTTAGTGATAAGACCTATTGACCAACTGCAAATGACAAATTACTTTATCCATACTGTTGTTTATCTAAAATGGGAAGAGGGAATGTCGACAGGTAATAACAAGAGGCCCAGGGGCCACATCGCTCACCTGAGCAATTGGCTAGGAAAAACCACAGATCAGATCAGAACTGAAAGTAAACTGGCGGGGGGGGGGGGGGGCTTGAGAATTTTACAACCCCTCCCCCAGGGGATCATGATTTGAACAAACTTGAATCTACACTACCTGAGGATGATTCCCTATAAATATAAGGAAGCCTGGCTTTGAAGTACTTGAAAAGAAGATTTTAAAAGGTTTCCCTATATGTTCCTATGTAAAAATTTGATTCGCCATTTTGGCCCCACCCTACCCCCCGTGATCATAATTTGAACAAACTTGAATCTACACTACCTGAGGATGATTCCACATGAGTTTAATCTTTCCTGGCCCAGTGGTACTTGATAAGAAGATTTTTAAAGATTTTTCCTATATATTCCTTTGTAAAACTTTGATCGGCCATTTTGGCCCCACCCTACCCACCGTGATCATGATTTGAACAAACTTGAATCTACACTACCTGAGGATGATTCCACATGAGTTTCATCTTTCCTGACCCAAAGGTTCTTGAGAAGAAGATTTTTAAAGATTTTCCCAATATATTCCTATGTAAAACTTTGATCGTCCATTTTGGCCCCACCCTACCTCTGGGGGTCATGATTTGAACAAACTGGAATCTACACTACCTGAGGATGATTCCACATGAGTTTCATCTTTCCTGGCCCAGTGGTACTTGATAAGAAGATTTTTAAAGATTTTTCCTATATATTCCTTTGTAAAACTTTGATCGGCCATTTTGGCCCCACCCTACCCACCGTGATCATGATTTGAACAAACTTGAATCTACACTACCTGAGGATGATTCCACATGAGTTTCATCTTTCCTGACCCAAAGGTTCTTGAGAAGAAGATTTTTAAAGATTTTCCCAATATATTCCTATGTAAAACTTTGATCGTCCATTTTGGCCCCACCCTACCTCTGGGGGTCATGATTTGAACAAACTGGAATCTACACTACCTGAGGATGATTCCACATGAGTTTCATCTTTCCTGGCCCAGTGGTACTTGATAAGAAGATTTTTAAAGATTTTTCCTATATATTCCTTTGTAAAACTTTGATCGGCCATTTTGGCCCCACCCTACCCCCCGTGATCATGATTTGAACAAACTTAAATCTACACTACATGAGGATGATTCCACATGAGTTTCATCTTTCCTGGCCCAGTGGTTCTTGAGAAGAAGATTTTTAAAGATTTTTCCTATATATTCCTATGTAAAACTTTGATCAGCCATTTTGGCCCCACCCTCCCCCGGGGGTCATGATTTGAACAAACTTGAATCTACACTACCTGAGGATGATCCCACATGAGTTTCATCTTTCCTGGCCCAGTGGTACTTGAGAAGAAGATTTTTAAAGATTTTTCCTATATATTCCTTTGTAAAACTTTGATCGGCCATTTTGGCCCCATCCTCCCCCCGGGGGTCATGATTTGAACAAATTTGAATCTACACTACCTGAGGATGATCCCACATGAGTTTCATCTTTCCTTGCCCAGTGGTTCTTGAGAAGAAGATTTTTTTTAAAAATGCCTCTAATTTTCTAATTCATAATTATCTCCCCTTGGAAAAGGGCCTGGCCCTTCATTTGAGCAAACTTGAATCCCCTTCACCCAAGGATACCTTGTACCAAGTTTGGTTGAAATTGGCCCAATGGTTCTTGAGAAGATGAAAATGTGAAAATTTTACGACGACGACAACGCCAACGACAACAACGACAACGACAGACAACGGACAAATTTTGATCAGAAAAGCTCACTTGAGCCTTCGGCTCAGGTGAGCTAAGAAAGCGGCGTTGTGAAGCTGTCCTGTAACGTTAACGATAAAGCTAAAACTATCTTTATCTATCTATCTCTCCTCCTTAGAGCCCCGTAGGGATCCGGGTTAGAATAGGTCCTCAATACCCCCTTGCTTGTCGTAAAAGATGACTAAATGGGGCGGTCCTTCGGATGAGACCGTATAAACCGAGGCCCCGTGTCACAGCAGGTGTGGCACGATAAAGATTCCTCCCTGCTGAAGGGCCGTAAGTGCCGAGCATAAGCCTAAATTTGCAGCCCTTCACCGGCAATGGTGACGTCTGCTATCAGTAAAATATTCTAGAGAGGGACATTAAACAGTATACAATCAATCAATCCTCCTTAGATCTAATGCAGAGATTTCTTTTTCATTTTATTTAACAGATATATCTTATACAGGGTGTTTGAACAAACATGTCCCGACTTTGTGATTGCAATATAAAGTTAGGCAGTATTCTGAATCAAATATTTATGACATGTATTTTAAAAGATTAAACGTAAGCAGCACTTTTCAATTTAACGTCAGTTTATGTGTTCTAAAAAGTCACTCTATTTTCAGTCAGCATCCGCGTTTTGTCTCTAAGGTTTTTAATGTATTTGATGAAAAGTCTGTTTCGTAGAAAGATAATTTTCATATGAGGACTTTTTCAAAAATTTTATCAACTAATATTGATGATTTTGGACATTTTCTGCTTGTATTGTTTAGTTTATACAGATCAGTGATCCATTTCTGAAGAACAAAAAAACTCAAAACCTATTTTTGAACTGTAATAAAATCTCAAATGGAAAAAATATGTCATGACTTTTGTTTATATCATAATTATAGTGCAAGAAAATTGGCTTTAAAATACTGTAATTATTTTTTTTCATTATTGTGAAAAAATATAGACAAAAAAATCGGGAATTGTTTGTTGAAGCACCCTGTATAATGGCTCATATTGTTTTTGTGCTTCAGAACCATAACCACAGCAACAGAACTGCTGCTATACGTAGCCCCAGCTAACAGGGAAAATACAATTCACTATCTATTATCCGTTATTCTTTTGGGCATCCGTTTTTATCGATAAAAGCTATTTAAGATACCACCGGGTGGAAGATTACATGATAAATTAAAATAAAAAATTAAAAAAAAATAACATACAATATTTAGGAATACAGAAACTTCTTTACATTAACAAATATTGCAGTGTACATGTACGTCTGGAATTTCAGTTGACGCTTAGCACTGTAAATTTAGTACGCCACATCTGTATTTTTCTTCCTGCTATGGAAGGTACTGTTGTTTCTCAATGCATACATTTGATTTTTTAAATTTTAAAATCTCATACTTTTTAAAATGTTTTCAACGGAGCAGATCTTAAACGCGGCATTTTTTTGGCCAATGCAGTACTTGTTCTTCGGTTGGTCAGTTAAGAGATTCATGTTTTAGAAATTAAGCAGTCCGTTGCCATTTTCAACACCGCTTCAGCATAAGTTATTCAAACTTGGGTACATCATATTGCTTGTCAAAAAGCTTCCGATTTGTGTTTCATTTGAATTGAGCGTGGACCTACCCATCCGCAGCACTGTTAAGGTCTACTATAAAGAAATCAATGGAATATGCACGTGCTAAAAAGGGAACTTTTTAAAACTGGGTTTATTGATATAAAGCCGTTTAATTATTACATAACTTAAATACTTATTGAAATAATATAGTATACCCAACTCTGTACTGAATTAAGTTTGGACCCATTTATGGACAGTCACGTGAAAAATGCAAATTAAATGTACTGCATGAAGGTCATAAACAAATGTCAATATCGCAAGGGCATACTCTAGTTGATATTAAAAATTTAAGATACCAGTTGTTTTTGCATACTCTGTACTTTCTAGAAAGTGCTGCTGCTTTATATAGAATTTGCATTTTATTACTTAAAATTCCAGGTAAATATGCTCATGTCGAAATATGTTTGACCTTTACAAAGTATTTTATGACCCTATTAAGTCAAAGTGTCGATTTCAAGAAAGCAGCAGAACGTTTCAAGTTAAGGAACATATACTGTATTTATATTCAAAATTTGGCTACCATCTATTAAGTATATGCCCTTGCAAAAAGGCGATTTAATAAGCCACCTCGATGTTAAACATGCCAGACCTGCACACATAAACACGGTAAAATTAATTAAATATATTCTCTCGCTAATCAATGAATAATCGCACTAAACAAAGGTTTTACATTTGTATTAATAGCCTATCTAAAATCTGTAAATAATATTCTGTTTATTAATAAAATGCGTTATTCACTGTAAAATTATACTTGATCTGCCTTTCTCAGCACATTAAATACGTCATTTTTACCAAAATGACGTCATGTTGACAAGTTTGCTGCGATCAAGAATTTGTTTATAAAATGTTGTCTGGGATTTGACTGGCAACTATTTTTAATGCATTGATAAGTTTTCGTATTGTTTATTATGCTAATATTGTTTAATATTGCAGAGTATTTGATTTTCTAGTATTATGAGGAATACAAAATGTACCAAGTTTTGTGTGACGTCACAGTAAACATTTCCCGTATAAATTAGGCCCCGCCCCCTTTTTCAAGCCTTAACAGTGCTGCGTCCCCTAACCTTTTGAAAATTGCAGAATGTACGTCTGGAATTTTAGATGACGCTTAGCCTGCTAGAATTATGACGTCGCGTCTGATTTTTTTCCTTGAAAATCTTGACGTTCTGCTTTGGAAGGTACATACACTTCTCCATGGCACTTGATCCCACTTCTGATGTTTCGGAAGTTTGTATTTGCTCTGTTCCTATTTTGTATTGTTTTGTAGACTTTGATATTAAATATATTAAATACTGTTCGTTATCTTCATATACTTTATTGATCCATATTTAATTTCAGACAGCATACAATTATAGTATTAAACAGGCTGCAATATTTGGTACGATTATGAATGAACCTTTCTTATGATCAAACAAACAGCATTGTGAAAGTGAAAATAGAAAATAGAATGCCAAATACTCGAATAAAACCACAGAGATTAACCTGGAACTTCAGTTTCTGCAATCAAACAAATACTTCTTGATACACTGATACTGCACCATTTTGTAATCACCCCAGGTACTTTGATATCAAAGACGCTCAGCATTATAGCCATATGCTTTTATACTTTTTATAAATTATCTACTAGTCTAAGAGTGACATGTGTCGGTATACATATTATTTTGTTCTTTATGACTAAATGCTGTTTTCAATATTATAGTCCACACTAAGATGGATTTAATTACTTAGATATAATGTACGTTCCCCCAATCGCACATATATATGGAGGTATATATTGTAAGGAGAGATTACATACTACTGATAAAATATGTATAATTCCGATAAATTAGCTTTATATTGATTGGAAATATGACATACTAGTGATGAAATATGTATAATTCCAAGACATTAGTTTTAATTTGGATTATAAGTATGTATCAATTGATATTTAGCATGAGACAACGTTTGTGTGAATATACCTGATTGAAAATGTGCCATCATTTAACTCAAGTTTACCCGATTTTAATTAAGAAATAAGGTATCAGTCGAGGGACTTTATGATGAAATTAATCTCGTACAACCCGTATTTATAGCCCGATAGATGTTTTAAAATGATACCTTATTACTTATAGTTAGATTTGTGACTTATTCATACTTTTCATTTGCCTGATTGTGACTTTTAACGTGTGAAATGCATTATTTTACAAACCCAATGGCATGTATGTAATCCACTGAACGCGCGTCGACGCTTTATGACGTCACTGTGAAATTACGTCGGACGTTTATCCATACGCACATCTATGACCTCTTGACCCCGTACCTGTATGTATACAGTTGTAATTACGCATTGCTTTCAGTATTGTTATATAAAGGAATACATTTGCAAATGCAAATATAATATGTATAATAGTAATTGATAAGTCAGTTATTATTAATTGTAGTCATCTGTATTGGATACTTAGTAACTTTGATGTTTTGTTCTACCATAAATCTTCATCCAAGAACTTTCATCAGATTTAATATGTCTGATTTGAACACCATTGATGTTTATTATGGACAATTTAGTAACAGTAAAAATACAGTAAGAAACTTAATCATAATAGTTTTCTATCGTATTTTCTTGTTTGGGTGAGGCAATTATAATTTAAATGTATACATTTGCAAATGTTTGCCTTTATATAAGATAATAAGGAACTATCGTGAAAAAACATTTTTCCCTTATTTTCCCATCATGACCAGGAGCACACATCGGGTGTGACCGGTGAGCAGGGGATGATCACTCCTCCATGGCACCTGAACCCACCTCTCATGTTTCGGAGGTTGTGTTTGCTCAGTTCCTATTTTATATTTTGTTTTGGACTTTGATATTAAATACTGTTCCTTATTTCCATATCCGTCTACTATACTTGTACTAAAAGATAATATATTTAATCATAATAATTAATATCGTATTTTCTTTTACGAATGAAGCAATAAAAAATAAATTAATGTCATTTCTGTGTGGAATTTTGAATCATAACATATGAATTTAAAAAAAAACTCAATTGTTAAGCTTGAGAAATTTAATTTTATAAATGTAGTAACAGACATACAACTACATCAAAGCTTAATTTCCATAAGCATTTGTACATGTATCTGTTCCTTGTCTATCCAACCCACTGGCCACTCACGTAAAAGAGCTGCCCGTCTTTATCCATGTAGTAGTATCCCCTCTTCCTGTGAATTTATATAACAGGTAAAGTGAATTCTGATTGGTTATAAATGATAAATAATGATATAGGTTGTAAAGTCCATTCTGATTGGCTATAAGTGATAAATCATGATATAATGTTGTAAAGTGCATTCTGATTGGCTATAAGTGATAAATAATGATATAAGATGTAAAGTACATTCTGTTTGGCAATAAATGAATGATATAAGTAGTAAAATGAATTCTGATTGGTAATAAGTAAATGATATAAGTTGTAAAGTGCATTCAGATTGGCAGTACGTGATGAATGACAATATGAAATTAAATAAAACGTAACTTATGATATTTTGTTGATTAAATAGCATTCCACTAACTGAAAACATAGCATGCGTACATTATGTATTCTTACTCCAAAGATTTCACAGCTCTCACTTCTTCTGGAAGTTGGTCCTCATTTACTGTAAAATATGCTCATCATTGAAATACAAATAAATATTAAATGAGTTTGTTTCCAAGTTTTAACGCCTTGCTTCTATTTAAGGATAAAGACATGTAACACAAACAGTCATTTTTTTTAATTTCAGAAATCATCAATATTTCTCATAGATTAAAATTTATATTGGTAACCTGAATAATGTTTATTTAGTATAGTGGGATAATTTTATAAAATTCTGTGACTAAATCAAAAAATATGTGTTGGAATTTGTCTGGAATTATATAAAAACAGCAAAGTCTATTTATCTAGGCACCAAAGAAAACGTACGATTTCTTAATATTTCTAGGATTTAATTCTTATGTTATTTCAAATCAAAATCAGGCATCAGATAAATTTTTGTTTATGTTAAGTGCCCTTGGTTTTGTTTCTATTTCTATCCTTATCATTGGTACAGAAGGAAAAACTAAATCAATTTGTTTCCACGTTTTAAGGTGTTGTTAGTATTTGATTTGACTCTAAGACTGAATTAAAAACTGAAAGATGAAAGACTGGAGATTGATTAATATCCACAGCCTATTGTTGATATGGGAAATAAAAGGGAAGGATATCATTTATATGAACACAAATATGTGTTGATCCACAAAAGAAAAGGGGGAATATCTAATTTATATCAACACAAATGTGTGTTGATCCACAAAAGATCTAATTAACATCAACAAGAAAATGTGTGTAGAACACTGCTTAATTAACATTCTACTGATACTCTGTATCAAATGTTATTTCAAAATTTCTACTGAAGACAGCTTACTTCGAAACACATCTTATGTTTTATTAGAAATATTATTTTTTTCATTTTTTTAAAACTATTTTTTCTATAATAATACTTTTTTGAAGGCTCCGAATATAAGACTGTCTTATTATGTTATTATAAACAACAGTTATTCGAATTTGAAATTTGAAATATTTTTTTTAATTTGTCTCTTTTGAATATTTTTTTCTGTTTCAATATATATACATAAACTCTCTAAATATAAGACTGTTTTCTGTTCTATTATAAGTAAAGTAAAATTTGGATCTGCTTATTATAGTAGAATTTTATGGCATTTGAATAGTTAACATAGCTTTACTGACAGGAAAACACATTGTGTTGAAATAATATGTCAAATTTAAAATTGGAAAAGCGAAATTTTGCTTGATTTTTATAAATGAAGGGAAGGGAGATAGAGAAGAAAAGAGGACAGAAATGCTTTCAGATGATATTTACCCGGTGAAATCCCGCGCCCAGTCGTAGATTTCTTTCTAATAAAATACTTTCTAGAACCACCATTACCCCAAGCCGTGGAGAAAGACATACACAGCTGCATATAGATCTGAGGAAATAAGCATACACATATAGATCTAAAGATATAAACATACACACATAGATCTAAAGACATAAACATACACATATAGATCTAAAGATATAAACATACACATACAGGTCTAAAAGTATAAACATACACATATAGATCTAAAGGTATAAACATACACATATAGAACTAAAGATATAAACATACACATATAGATCTAAAGATATAAACATACACATATAGATCTAAAGATATAAACATACACACATAGATCTAAAGATATAAACATACACATATAGATCTAAAGATATAAACATACACATATAGATCTAAAGATATAAACATAAACATATAGATCTAAAGATATAAGCACATACATTGATCTAAAGATACAAACATACACATACAGATCTAAAGATACAAACATACACATATAGATCTAAAGATACAAACATACACATATAGATCTAAAGATATAAACATACACGTATAGATCTAAAGATATAAACATAAACATATAGACCTAAAGATATAAACATACACATATAGATCCAAAGGTATAAACATGCACACAAAGATCTAAAGATATAAACATACACATATAGATCTAAAGATATAAACATTCACATATAGATCTAAAGATATAAACATACACATATAGATCTAAAGATATAAACATACACATATAGATCTAAAGATATAAACATACGCGTATAGATCTAAAGATATAAACATAAACATATAGATCTAAAGATATAAACATACACATATAGATCCAAAGGTATAAACATGCACACAAAGATCTAAAGATATAAACATACACATATAGATCTAAAGATATAAACATACACATATAGATGTAAAGATATAAACATACACATATAGATCTAAGGAAATAAACATACACATATAGATCTAAAGATATAAACATTCACATATAGATCTAAAGATATAAACATACACATATAGATCTAAAGATATAAACATACACATATAGATCTAAAGATATAAACATACACGTATAGATCTAAAGATATAAACATAAACATATAGATCTAAAGATATAAACATACACATATAGATCCAAAGGTATAAACATGCACACAAAGATCTAAAGATATAAACATACACATATAGATCTAAAGATATAAACATACACATATAGATCTAAAGATATAAACATACACATATAGATCTAAAGATATAAACATACACATATAGATCTAAAGATATAAACATACACATATAGATCTGAGGAAATAAGCATACACATATAGATCTAAAGATATAAACATTCACATATAGATCTAAAGATATAAACATACACATATAGATCTAAAGATATAAACATACACATATAGATCTAAAGATATAAACATACACATATAGATCTAAAGATATAAACATACACATATAGATCTAAAGATATAAACATACACATATAGATCTGAGGAAATAAGCATACACATATAGATCTAAAGATATAAACATTCACATATAGATCTAAAGATATAAACATACACATATAGATCTAAAGATATAAACATACACATATAGATCTAAAGATATAAACATACACACATAGATCTAAAGATATAAACATACACATATAGATCTAAAGATATAAACATACACATATAGATCTAAAGGTATAAACATACACATATAGATCTAAAGATATAAACATACACATATAGATGTAAAGATATAAACATACACATATAGATCTAAAGATATAAACATACACATATAGATCTAAAGATATAAACATACACATATAGATATAAAGATATAAACATACATATATAGATCTAAAGATATAGACATACACATATAGAACTAAAGATATAAACATACACATATAAATCTAAAGATATAAACATACACACATAGATCTAAAGATATAAACATACACATATAGATCTAAAGATATAAACATACACATATAGATCTAAAGATATAAGCATACACATACAGATCTAAAGATATAAACATAAACATATAGATCTAAAGATATAAACATACACATATAGATCTAAAGGTATAAACATACACATATAAATCTAGAGATATAAACATACATATATAGATCTAAAGATATAGACATACACATATAGAACTAAAGATATGAACATACACATATAGATCTAAAGATATAAGCATACACATATAGATCTTAAGATATAAACATAAACATATAGATCTAAAGATATAAACATACACATATAGATCTAAAGATATAAACATACACATATAGATCTAAAGATATAAAAATACACATATAGATCTAAAGACATAAACATACACATATAGATCTAAAGATATAAACATACACATATAGATCTAAAGATATAAACATACACACATAGATCTAAAGATATAAACATACACATATAGATCTAAAGATATAAACATAAACATATAGATCTAAAGTTATAAACATACACATATAGATCTAAAGATATAAACATACACACATAGATCTAACGCTATAAACATACATACAAAGACCTAAGGACATAAATATACATATAAAGATTTAAAATATAAATATACACATATAGATCTAAAGATATAAACAAACACATATACACAAGACGAAAGACCACCTTTAAACAATCGTTTAATGGTAGCTTAATGGTGACTTAATGGTGCTTAAAGAAGTTAACTCCATTAAGCCACCATTAAGTCACCATTAAGCTGCAACTTACAGGTGCTTAATGTCCAAACTTCATTAAGCTACCATTAAGCAACCTTTAAGCCGAGCTTAATGGTGGTTTAAATGGTCAAACATCATTAAAATGTTACGTTTTACGCATTTTATATCGAATCTTTGATCTAACTTTTTAAGTTATTTTAATGTCATTTAAATTTTTGATCGCCGATATGGCTGAAATATTGCCGATTCGGCGTAAAACATTAAGCAATCAATCAATCAATGTCATTTACGCAACATCTATTTTTTCTGATTTATGAATTTGTCTCCATTGTCATTTTTATATAACATTTTTGTCAACATGCAAAATCTCGGGCACTGAGAATAAAGTTAGCTAACAAGGGCTTGCTCCCGGTTTCTAATATTTTTTTTTAAATCACTTACAGTTACAATAAAAAAATAAGTTTTATCCTATTACAGCATATGATTTTTTTTAAAATAAATAATCATAACATACGTTGTTTTTATTATCTGTGTAATGTGTATATGATTTTTGGTTTTGACAAATAAATAATTATATTTTTACACGCCGGGGCCAACCCCCTATGAAATATATTCTAGGGGGTTTCTCACTACCGAAAATCAATTTCTTCTTAAAATTATCTTTATCCCTAAACACAAAATTTATAATACTTTTTTTTCTTTTTTTAAAGAGGTGGTATTTTTATTTCATGTGTTAAAACAACATATTCCGCTACATAATTCCAAAAAAGATAAAGTCATGTTTTCATGAGAAAAAAAAAATCTGTCTTTTTTTGGAAGGAGGGGGGGCACATGTATAAAAAAAAGTTTAGTTTTCAAAGTTTGACTTTTACATCATGAATAATTTGAATTAATTCGTTATTTTTTCTTATATAATGCAGCGGAAAGTATCTGTCAAAATCTAGTCAGTCTTCAATCATTGTTATTTCAAAATCGATTTTCAGAGGAACAGCCGATCAGATTAAACATGACATCCGACCAGATTTATACACATTGGGAAACGGGATAAGATTAACAGTGTAGAGTACCGACTGGTTAAACAATAGACCTTAATTAGGTGTCCACCGTTCCCGGTCAACTAACAGGAAACTATACATACACAACGTACACTTACAGATTTTGATGATCAATTATTTTTGCAAAATTTAAATTTAACGCAAGCATATAACACATTATGATTCATTGTAAAATGACGATTATTTTGATACCCATAATAGTACAAAAAGGATTTTAACTGAATATGATATTCGAAAAATAGTTTTTGTAAACATAACCATGCAGGTAACTCGAAAATGAGGATTGTCACTAGGCCTAAATCTTAGACACAAAAACCGTTAATATCCGCAGAATATTTTATTATTTAAAAAAATTCATCTGTCTTTCCCGATGATAGATTTTTTTGTGTTTTATCTATAATTAATTTAATTTCAATCATGATTCAATGCTTACACGTATAAATCTTCGAAAAACAGAGCGAAGAATTCATTGCAATTGAAAAGCCGAACTCAACGGTTTAGAAATATTAATGTGATATAAGCCTTTAAAAAAGATCCATAAATAAAAATGTTTATAGTTTGATTAATAAATCAATTCAAGACTTTGGAGACGTTCAACAAAATAAATAAATTCAAGTCCAAAACAAACTTTGTGCAAAATATATCTATAATATTTTTTTATTTATCAAGATCAGCATTAGCACAATGGTTAAGGTGACTGCGATCTACTCAAAGGGTCATGAGTTCGCGCCCCGTGTGTAGTGTCTTTTTTCTTTTTATTTTGAATTTCGTACTTTTCCTTATTTTTACCAATTCAAGATATGTGTGAACTTAACATTTATAATTTATGATGACGAATCACTTTAATAATAATTTTTCACCCATTAAAAAATAATATCGACTGCGTAATGCTGGCTTAACGGTGACTTAATGGTAGCTTAATGGTAGCTTAATGGAGTTTGGATATTAAGCACCTGTAAGTCTAGCTTAATGGTAGCTTAATGGTGACTAAATGGTGGTCTAAAAGTTAACATTAAGGACCTGTAAGCCACCATTAAGCCACCATTAAGCTACCATTAGGCTACATTTAAGCACCCATTAAGGACTTGAGATGGCTTAATGGTAACTTAATGGTGGTGTAAATGTTACTTAAAGGCGCTTAATGGTGAATTAATGGTAACTTAAAGACAACCATTAAACCACCATAAAGGACCTATAAGCCACAATTAAACCAAGATTAAAGGGTATGTTTCATCTTGTGATAGATCTAAAAATATAAACATACACATATAGATCAAAAGATATAAACATACACATAAAGATCTAAATATATAAACATACACATATAGATCTAAAGATATAAACATACATATATAGACCTAAAGATATAAAATACATATATAGATCTGAAGATATAAACATACACATATAGATCTAAAGATATAAACATACACATAAAAATCTAACGATCTAAAGATATAGATATATGCATGTAGATCTAAAGATGTAAGCATACACACATCGATCTAAAGATATAAACAAACACACATAGATCTAAAGATATAGACGTACACTCATAGATATAAAGATATAATCATACAAATAGAGATGTAAAGATATAGACAAACACATGTAGACCTAAAGATATAAACATACACATATAGATCTAACGCTACAAACATACATATATGGATAAAAAGATATAAACATACACATATAGATCTAACGATATAAACATACACATATAGATCTAAAGATATAAACATACACATATAGATCTAAAGATATAAACATACACATATAGATCTAAAGATATAAACATACACATATAGATCTAAAGATATAAACATACACATATAGATCTAAAGATATAGACATACACATATAGAACTAAAGATATAAACATACACGTATAGATCTAAAGATATGAACATACACATATAGATCTAAAGATATAAACTTTATCCTATAGATATAAAGATATAAACATACACATATAGAAATAAAG